>NC_090032.1:9086511-9269011 GCF_037176765.1 Anolis sagrei
CGAAAGGCCATCCAGTCCAACCCTATTCTGTTATGCAGGAAGACACCATCCAAGCCCTCCCGACAGATGGCCAGCCACGCTTTGCTTGAAAACCTCCATATAAGGAGACTCCGTCACCATTATTATTATTATTATTATTATTATTATTATTATTATTGAAGCCTAGAGTTTGAAGGGACCTCAAAGGCCATCCAGTCCAACCCTATTCTGCTATGGGGAAAGATACCATCAAAACCCTCCCAACAGATGGCCATTCACGCTTTGCTTGAAAACCAAAATGTAAGATGACTCCATCACCATTATTATTATTATTGAATCCTAGAGATGGAAGGGACCCCAAAGGTCATCCAGTCCAACCCTATTCTTCTCAAAACCCTCCCGACAGATGGCCTTCCACAGCCTCTGCTTAGAAGGAGAGTTCATGGCGGTCATCGTCACTGCTATCACCAATGTCCGGCTTCTCCCCTTTTTTATGCCCGATGACCTTTACTCTGCCAACTCCTCAGTGCAAGGGTCACCGCCAGGCATTTTCACTTTCTGTTGCTATTGTGAGCACTAATTCACTTCTAAGCCGCTGGCCAGCCAAAGGTCTCCAGGCGATGTAATCAGCAACACCAGAAACTGCACTACAATAAAATGGCTTGATGGCCATCTGTCGGGAGGGCTTTGATGGTGTCCTCCTGTCTGGAAGAATGGGGTTGGTCTGGATGGTCCTTGGGGGTCTCGTCCAACTCCAATATTCTATTATTCTATTTCCCCATGAATCTGCAGTGGTCTATGCGGCTGGATGGCCATCTGTCGGGAGGGCTTGGATGGTGCCTTAATGCATTTGTAGGAGTTGGACTGGATGGCCCTTTGGGGGTCTCTTCCAACTCTAAGATTCTATGATTTGCTATAGCCCTATTTCTCCAAAAACCTGCAGACTTCGTTGAGGCTGGATGGCCATCTGTCGGGAAGGGTTTGAATGGTGTCTTTCTGCATTAAGAAGGTTGGACTGGATGACCTATGACAGGTCTCTTCCAACCCTAGGATTCTATGATTCAATATAGCCCTATTTCTCGAGAAACTCAAAATGTCTATGAGGCTGGATGGCCATCTGTCAGGAGGGTTTGGATGGTGCCTTAATACATTTGTTGGGGTTGGACTCGATTCAACCTTTGGGGTTCTCTTCCTATTAGGATTCTATTATTCTACATAGCCCTATTTCTATACAAACCTTCAAACTTCATTGAGGCTGGATGGCCATCTGTCAGGAGGGCTTGAATGGTGCCTTAATGTATTTGTAGGAGCTGGACTGCATGCCCTTTGGGGGTCTCTTCAAACTCTAAAATTCTATTATTTGCTATAGCCCTATTTTTCCAGAAACCTGCAGACTTTGTTGGGGCTGGATGGCCCTCTGTCGGGAGGGTTTGAATGGTGTCTTTCTGAATTAAGAAGGTTGGACTGCATGACCTATGAAAGGTCTCTTCCAACTCTAGGATTCTATGATTCAATATAGCCCTATTTTTCGTCAAACCCACAAATGTCTATGAGGCTGGATGGCCATCTGTCGGGAGGGTTTTGCTGGTGCCTTAATGCATTTGTTGGGGTTGGATTGAATGGCCTTTGGGGTTCTCTTCCAACTCTAGGATTCTATTATTCTACATAGCCCTATTTCTCGACAAATTTGCAAATGTCTATGAGGCGGGATGGCCATCTGTCGGGAGGGCTTGGGTGGTGCCTTAATGCATTTGTACAGGTTGGACTGGATGGCCTTTGGGGTTTTCTTTCAACTCTAGAATTCTATGATTCAATATAGCCCTATTTCTCGTCAAACCCACAAATATCTATTTGGCTGGATGGCCATCTGTCAGGAGGGCTTGGATGGTGCCTTAATGCATTTTTTGGGGTTAGATTGGATGGCCTTTGGAGGGGGGTTCTCTTCCAACTCTAGGATTCTATGATTCAATATAGCCCTATTTTTCGTCAAACCCACAAATGTCTATGAGGCTGGATGGCCATCTGTCAGGAGGGTTTGGATGGTGCCTTAATGTATTTGTACAGGTTAGACTGGATGGCCTTTGCGGTTTTCTTCCAACTCTAGAATTTTATGATTCAGTATAGCCCTGTTTCTTGAGAAACCCACAATTGTCTATGAGGCTTGATGGCCATCTGTCGGGAGGGTTTGGATGGTGCCTTAATGCATTTGTACAGGTTGTACTGGATGACCTTTTGGGATCTCTTTCAACTCTAGGATTTTATGATTCTATATAGCCCTATTTCTCGACAAACCCGCAAATGTCTATGAGGCTGTATGGCCATCTGTCGAGAGGGTTTGGATGGTGCCTTAATGCATTTGTACAGATTGGACTGGATGCAACCTTTGGGGTTATCTTCCAACTAGGATTTTATTATTCTATATAGCCCTATTTCTACACAAACCTGCAAACTTCATTGAGGCTGGATGGCCATCTGTCAGGAGGGCTTGGATGGTGCCTTAATGTATTTGTACAGGTTAGACTGGATGGCCTTTGGGGTTTTTTTCCAACTCTAAGATTCTATGATTCTATATAGCCCTATTTCTCGTCAAACCCACAAATATCTATGTGGCTGGATGGCCATCTGTCGGGAGGGCTTGAATGATGCCTTAATGCATTTGTTGGGGTTGGATTGGATGGCCTTTGGGGGTTCTCTTCCAACCCTAGGATTCTATGATTCTATATAACCCTATTTCTCGAGAAACCCACAAATGTCTATGAGGCTGGATGGCCATCTGTCGAGAGGGTTTGGATGGTGCCTTAATTCATTTGTTGGGGTTGGATTGGATGGCCTTTGGGGGGAGTCTCATCCAACTCTAGGGTTCTATGATTCTACGTAGCCCTATTTCTCGACAAATTTGCAAATGTCTATGAGGTTGGATGGCTATCTGTTGGGAGGGCTTGGATGGTGCCTTAATGCATTTGTTGGGGTTGGATTGAACGGCCTTTGGGGTTCTCTTACTTGTTCACTTGTTCAGTTCTCTTACTACTAGGATTCTATTATTCTATATAGCCCTATTTCTTCACAAACCTGCAAACTTCATTGAGGCTGGATGGCCATCTGTCAGGAGGGCTTGAATGGTGCCTTAATGCATTTGTACAGGTTGGACTGGATGGCCTTTTGGGATCTGTTCCTACTAGGATTCTATTATTCTATATAGCCCTGTTTCTATACAAATCTTCAAACTTCATTGAGGCTGGATGGCCATCTGTCAGGAGGGCTTGAATGGTGCCTTAATGTATTTGTACGGGTTAGACTGGATGGCCTTTGGGGTTTTTTTCCAACTCTAAGATTCTATGATTCTATATAGCCCTATTTCTCGTCAAACCCACAAATATCTATGTGGCTGGATGGCCATCTGTCAGGAGGGCTTGAATGGTGCCTTAATGCATTTTTGGGGGTTGGATTGGATGGCCTTTGGGGGGGTTCTCTTCCAACTCTAGGATTCTATGATTCTACATAGCCCTATTTCTCGACGAATTTGCAAATGTCTATGAGGCTGGATGGCCATCTTTCAGGAGGGCTTGGATGGTGCATTTGTAGGGGTTGGACTGGATGACCTTCAGGGATGGATCTCTTGATTTCCAGCAGCAGAATCCTCCCCTCGCCTCCTGATGCGGCGTTTCTGGCAGGAGCATTCGCAGGATGGCTCTTTGCAGGAGATGATGCTGGATTCGGGGGCCGAGGAGCTCACCCAAGAGGACACCCCTGAAATCCTGGCCCTTTTGCCTTCGCTGGAAGGCCAAGATGTCCTGGAACTGGGAGCTGGCATTGGGTGAGTCCCTTAATCTAGGCCATATACTCTCATTGATGCAGCCTAGAATCACATTGGCTTTTGTAGCTGCCGCATCACACTATCGGCTCACGTCCAGTTTGCTGTTTAATAAATAAAAATTATTATTATTATTTTATATTATTATTCAAAATTTTATTATACTATTATTATGTTTATTATTATTATTCGCTATTTTCTTATTTTTCCATATTATACTATTATTATATATATTACTATTCATTATTTTATTATTATTCTATATTATGCTATTATTATATGTATTATTATTATTTGATATTTATTATATTATGTGTATTATTACTCGATATTTTATTATTATTCTATATTATACTATTATTATGTGTATTATTATTTGATATTTTATTATTATTCTATATTATATTAGTATGTGTTTTATTATTATTTGATATTTTATTACTCTATATTATACTATTATTATGTGTATTATTATTTGATATTATATTATTATTCTATATTATATTAGTATGTGTTTTATTATTATTTGATATTATATTATTATTCTATATTATACTATATTATGTGTATTATTATTTGATATTTATTATTATTCTATATTATACTATTATTATGTGTATTATTATTCAATATTTTATTATTATTCTATATTATTATTCTATATTTTTATTATTCTATATTTTTGTATTATTCTATATTATTATTTGATATTTTTATTATTTGATATTATATTATTATTCTATATTATATTAGTATGTGTTTTATTATTATTTGATATTTTATTATTATTCTATATTATACTATTATTATGTGTATTATTATTCGATATTTATTATTATTCTATATTATACTATTATTATGTGTATTATTATTCGATATTTATTATTATTCTATATTATACTATTATTATGTGTATTATTATTCAATATTTTATTATTATTCTATATTATTATTCTATATTTTTATTATTCTATATTTTATTATTATTCTATATTATTATTTGATATTTTTATTATTTGATATTTTATTATTATTCTATATTATACTATTATTATGTGTATTATTATTCGATATTTATTATTATTCTATATTATACTATTATTATTGTATTATTATTTGATATTTATTATTCTATATTATACTATTATTATGTGAATTATTATTTTATATTTTTTTATTATTCTATATTATACAATTATTATTTCATAGAGCATGATGGTAACGAATTACTTTGTGAAAGTAACTCAGCAAGTTATCTATAATAATAATTATTATTATGCAAGATTGAGTTAAAAGACAACTTTTGAAACTTGCAACTACAACCGCAGTGAACTATTTCATAGAGCATGATGGTAACTAATTACTTTGTTAAAGTAACTTAGGAAGTTATCTGTTATTATTATTATTATTATTATTATTATTATTATGTAAGATTGAGTTAAAAGACAACTTTTGAAACTTGTAACTACAACCGCAGTGAACTATTGCATAGGGTATGATGGTAACTAATTACTTTGTGAAAGTAACTCAGGTAGTTACCTATAATTATTATGCAAGATTGAGTTAAAAGACAACGTTTGAAACTTGTAACTACAACCGCAGTGAACTATTGCATAGGGTATGATGGTAACTAATTACTTTGTGAAAGTAACTCAGAAAGTTATCTATAATTATTATTACAGTGAACTATTTCATAGGGCATGATGGTAACTAATTACTTTGTGAAAGTAACTCAGCAAGTTATCTATAATTCTTATTATTATTATCCAAGATTGAGTTAAAAGACAACTTTTGAAACTTGTAACTACAATCATAGTGAACTATTTATTTCATAGGGCATGACGGTAACTAATTACTTTGTGAAAGTAACTCAGGTAGTTACCTATAATTATTATGCAAGATTGAGTTAAAAGACAACTTTTGAAACTTGTAACTACAACCACAGTGAACTATTTCATAGGGTATGACGGTAACTAATTACTTTGTGAAAGTAACTCAGGTAGTTACCTATAATTATTATGCAAGATTGAGTTAAAAGACAACTTTTGAAACTTGTAACTACAACCATAGTGAACTATTTATTTCATAGGGCATGATTGTAACTAATTACTTTGTGAAAGTAACTCAGCAAGTTATCTATAATAAATATTATTATTATGTAAGATTGAGTTAAAATACAACTTTTGACACTTGTAACTACAACCGCATGATGGTAACTAATTACTTTGTGAAAGTAACTCAGGTAGTTACCTGTAATTATTATGCAAGATTGAGTTAAAAGACAACTTTTGAAACTTGTAACTACAACCGCAGTGAACTATTTCATAGAGCATGATGGTAACTAATTACTTTATGAAAGTAACTCAGGTAGTTACCTATAATTATTATGCAAGATTGAATTAAAAGACAACTTTTGAAACTTGTAACTACAACCATAGTGAACTATTTATTTCATAGGGCATGACTGTAACTAATTACTTTGTGAAAGTAACTCAGGTAGTTACCTATAATTATTATGCAAGATTGAGTTAAAAGACAACTTTTGAAACTTGTAACTACAACTACAGTGCACTATTTCATAGAGCATGATGGTAACTAATTACTTTGTGAAAGTAACTCAGGTAGTTACCTATAATTATTATGCAAGATTGAGTTAAAAGACAACTTTTGAAACTTGTAACTACAACCGCAGTGAACTATTGCATAGGGTATGATGGTAACTAATTACTTTGTGAAAGTAACTCAGCAAGTTATCTATAATTCTTATTATTATTATCCAAGATTGAGTTAAAAGACAACTTTTGAAACTTGTAACTACAACCATAGTGAACTATTTATTTCATAGAGCATGATGGTAACTAATTACTTTGTGAAAGTAACTCAGCAAGTTACCTATAATTATTATTATGCAAGATTGAGTTAAAAGACAACTTTTGAAACTTGTAACTACAACCATAGTGAACTATTTATTTCATAGAGCATGATGGTAACTAATTACTTTGTGAAAGTAACTCAGCAAGTTACCTATAATTATTATTATGCAAGATTGAGTTAAAAGACAACTTTTGAAACTTGTAACTACAACCGCATGATGGTAACTAATTACTTTGTGAAAGTAACTCAGGTAGTTACCTATAATTATTATGCAAGATTAAGTTAAAAGACAACTTTTGAAACTTGTAACTACAACCGCATGATGGTAACTAATTACTTTGTGAAAGTAACTCAGGTAGTTACCTATAATTATTATGCAAGATTGAGTTAAAAGACAACTTTTGAAACTTGTAATTACAACCACAGTGAACTATTTCATAGAGCATGATGGTAACTAATTACTTTGTGAAAGTAACTCATTAAGTTGTCTATTAATATTAATATTAATAAAGAGTATGTAAACATTAAAATAGGATGGAACTTATTCCATTGCTTCCTATTGCAGCCGGTTCACCGGATTCCTTGCGGAACAGGCGCGCCACGTCACGGCCGTGGACTTCATCGGGAGCTTCGTGGCGCGAAACCAACAAGCAAACGGGCACCGGAGCAACATCACATTCAAACAGGCGGATATTACCACCCTAGAGATGCCGAGCCAGAGGTGGGTGAATGCACTGGGCGCATCTACACAGTGGAACGAATGTGGTTTGGTCCCACTTTAGCTGTTTTGAGGATGGATCTGACTGCCTTTGTCTCTTCTTTTGCTTCAGCCTGGATTTCGTCTTCTCCAACTGGCTTTTCATGTATCTCTCGGATGACGAATTGAGCGAAGCGGCCCAGAAATTACTTCGTTGGCTGCGTCCCGGAGGCCATCTCTTCTTCCGAGAGTCTTGCTTCTTCCAGTCGGGTCAGTTGTGTCTACACTGTCGCATGGTAGTCATCGTTGGAGGGCCATCTGTCGGGAAGGCTTTGTTTGTGTCTTTCTGTATATTAGAATGGGGTTGGACTAGATGACCGTTTGGGTTCCCTTCCAACCATAGACTGTTGGGAGTCTCTGGAAGCTTTTAAACAAAGGCTGTGTGGCCATCTGTCGGGAGAGCTTCAATTATGTCTTTATGACAGAATGGGGTTGGACTAGATTGCCTTTGGGGTTCCCTTCCAACTCTAGTTTAGTATAGAGTCTGCTTGAGTTTCTGGGGGTTTTTAAAGAGAAGCTAGATGGCCATCTGTCAGGAGGGGTTTGATTGTGTCTATCTATATGTTAGAATGGGGGTTGGACTAGATGGCCTTTTGGGTTCCCTTCCAACCATAGTTTAGTGCAGACTGTTGGAAGTCTGCTTGAGTCTCTGGCGGCTTTTAAACAGAAGCTTAGATGGCCATCTGTCAGGATGGATTTGATTGTGTCTATCTGTATGTTAGAATGGGGGTTGGACTAGATGACCTTTTAGGTTCCCTTCCAATTCTAGTGTAATATAGACAGTCAGGGAGTCTGGTGGAGACTTTTCTGGAGTTTCCTAAACAAAGGCTGGATGGCCATCTGTCAGGAGAGCTTCAATTATGTCTTTATGACAGAATGGGGTTGGACTAGATGGCCTTTGGGGTTCCCTTCCAACCATAGTTAAGTATAGACTGTCGGGAGTATGCTTGAGTCTCTGGCGGCTTTTAAATGGAAGCTAGATGGCCATCTGTCAGGAGGGGTTTGATTGTGTCTATCTAAATGTTAGAATGGGATTGGACTAGATGACCTTTTAGGTTCCCTTCCAACTCTAGTGTAATATAGACAGTCAGGGAGTCTGGTGGAGTCTTCTCTGGAGTCTTCTAAACAAAGGCTGGATGTCCATCTGTCGGGAGAGCTTTGATTGTGTCTTTATGACAGAATGGGGTTGGACTAGATGGCCTTTGGGGTTGCTTTCCAACTCTAGTTTAGACTGTCAGAAGTCTGCTTCAGTCTCTGGAGGCTATGAAGCAAAAGTTGGATGGCCATCTGTTGGGAGGGCTTTGATTGTGTCTTTCTGTTTGTTAGAATGGGGTTGGATTAAATGACCTTTGGAGTTCTCTTCCAACTCAAGTGTGGCATAGAATGTTGGGAGTCTGCTTGAATCTCTGGAGGCTTTTAAACAAAGGCTGGGTGGCCATCTGTCGGGAGAGCTTCGATTGTGTCTTTATGACAGAATGGGGTTGGATTAGATGACCTTTGGGGTTCCCTTCCAACTCAGGTGTAGCATAGACTGTTGGGAGTCTGGTTGAATCTCTGGAGGTTTTTAAGCAGAAGCTAGATGGCCATCTGTCGGGAGTGCTTCGATTGTGCCTTTATGACAGAATGGGGTTGGACTAGATGACCTTTGGAGTTCCCTTCCAACTCAAGTGTGGCATAGACTGTTGGGAGTCTGCTTGAATCTCTGGAGGCTTTTAAACAAAGGTTGGGTGGCCATCTGTCGGGAGAGCTTCGATTGTGTCTTTATGACAGAATGGGGTTGGATTAGATGACCTTTGGGGTTCCTTTCCAACTCAGGTGTAGCATAGACTGTTGGGAGTGTGGTTGAATCTCTGGAAGTTTTTAAGCAGAAGCTAGATGGCCATCTGTCGGGAGTGCTTTGATTGTGTCTTTATGACAGAATGGGGTTGGATTAGATGACCTTTGGAGTGTAGCATAGACTGCCGGGTGCCTGCTTGGGTCTCTAGAGGCTTTTAAATAAAGGCTGGGTGGCCATCTGTCGGGAGAGCTTCGATTGTGTCCTTATGACAGAACGGGGGTTAGACTAGATGACCCTTGGGGTTCTCTTGATGCTCCAGGTGACACTCCCAGGGCCTTCAATCCCACTCGCTATCGGACGCCTGCAGAGTATAACCACGTCCTCGCTTCGGCCCAATCGTCTTCGGGAGAGGAGCTCTTCGGGTTCGAGATCGTCATGTCCCGCTCTGTGCAAACATACATCAAGGTAAGGGTCATTTGCGGAAAGAGTGCCTCTGAGCACGAACAGAGTGCTTTCCGCGCCAGCCTTACCCCAGCACAGGGATAACGCTGAAGCCAACCCTTCACAAGAAGCAAAGTAAGGCCTCGAAAGGCTGGATGGCCATATAGGGTCTGTGTAGAGCCGTATTTGCAAAATTATTGAGGACTAGCAACTTGAAACGCAATCAAATCCTGTATTTTCTGCAGAGGAAGCGGAACCGGAACCAGGTGTGTTGGCTTCTCCAGAAAGTCGCCCGCAACCAAGACGTTGCCGGAGGATATGGAACCGTCCAGAAATTCCTGGACACGGAGCAGTACGCGGCCCGCAGCATCCGCCGCTACGAGTGGATCTTCGGCCCCGGCTTCGTCAGCACCGGAGGACTCCGTACCACCAAGGTGCGTCCACACTGAGGAGTTAACGCAGTTTGAAACCGCTTTATAACTTACATTATATTTATTATAATACTAGCTTGGTTACTTGAAAAAGTCTATTTTTCATTGTCCAAAATGCATATGTTTGTGGGTGAACTATAACTCCCAGTACCACCAAGGTACATCCACACTGCGGAGTTAACACAGTTTGAAACCGCTTTAAACAAGCTTTGTAACTTATATTACATTTGTTCTAATACTAATACTTGAAAAAGTCTAATTTTTGATTGTCCAAAATGCATATGTTTGTGGGTGAACTATAACTCCCAGTACCACCAAGGTGTGTCCACACTGCGGAGTTAACGCAGTTTGAAACCGCTTTATAACTTATATTATATTATAATACTAGCTTGGTTACTTGAAAAAAGTCTATTTTTTGATTGTTCAAACATATTTTCCATTGTCCAAAATGCATATGTTTGTGGGTGAACTATAGCTCCCAGTACCACCAAGGTGCATCCACACTGTGGAGTTAACACAGTTTGAAACCGCTTTAAGCAAGCGTTGTAACTTGTATTATATTCATTATAATACTAGCTTGGTGACTTGAAAAAAGTCTATTTTCCATTGTCCAAAATGCATATGTTTGTGGGTGAACTATAACTCCCAGTACCACCAAGATGTGTCCACACTGCGGAGTTAACGCAGTTTGAAACCGCTTTATAACTTACATTATATTTATTATAATACTAGCTTGGTGACTTGAAAAAAGTCTATTTTCCATTGTCCAAAATGCATATGTTTGTGGGTGAACTATAACTCCCAGTACCACCAAGATGTGTCCACACTGCGGAGTTAACGCAGTTTGAAACCGCTTTATAACTTATATTATATTTATTATAATACTAGCTTGGTTACTTGAAAAAAGTCTATTTTTTGATTGTTCAAACATATTTTCCATTGTCCAAAATGCATATGTTTGTGGGTGAACTATAACTCCCAGTACCACCAAGGTGCGTCCACACCGAGGAGTTAACGCAGTTTGAAACCCCTTTATAACTTATATTATATTTGTTATAATACTAGCTTGGTGACTTGAAAAAAGTATATTTTCCATTGTCCAAAATGCATATGTTTGTGGGCGAACTATAGCTCCCAGTACCACCAAGGTGCATCCACACTGCGGCGTTAACACAGTTTGAAACTGCTTTAAGCAAGCGTTGTAACTTATATTTATTCTAATACTAGCTTGGTGACTTGAAAAAAGTCTATTTTCCATTGTCCAAAATGCATATGTTTGTGGGCAAACTATAACTCCCAGTACCACCAAGGTGCGTCCACACTGCGGAGTTAACGCAGTTTGAAACCGCTTTAAGCAAGCGTTGTAACTTATATTATATTTATTCTAATACTAGCTTGGTTACTTGAAAAAAGTCTATTTTCCATTGTCCAAAATGCATATGTTTGTGGGTGAACTATAACTCCCAGTACCACCAAAGTACGTCCACACTGCGGACTTAACACAGTTTGAAACCGCTTTAAGCAAGTGTTGCAACTTGTATTATATTTATTATATTACTAGCTTGGTTACTTGAAAAAAGTCTATTTTCCATTGTCCAAAATTCATGTTTGTGGGTGAACTATAACTCCCAGTATCACCAAGGTGCACCCACACTGCGGAGTTAAAGCAGTTTGAAACCGCTTTAAGCAAGCGTTGCAACTTGTATTATATTTATTATAATACTAGCTTGGTTACTTTAAAAAGTCTATTTTTTGATTGTCCAAAATGCATATGTTTGTGGGTGAACTATAACTCCCAGTACCACCAAGAGGTAAACTACAAATCCCAGTGGCTCAAAGCATGGAGTCTCAGCAATTGGAAGGTGTGCCAAAATGTGCCTTCGTTGCACCGTCGCAGTGGGGTGAGTCACTGGCATGATTCAGAAGAGAAACCCTTGCAAAACTACAACTCCCAGGATTACAGAGCGCTGAACCATGATTTCTAGAAAGCAGAGAAAAACTATTGCAACCAAAGCCATGTCTGTCTACATTGGGGGATGCTGGGAGTTGTAGTTTGGCATGGCACCAGCACTATCTCGTTAAAACCTTTGTAAAACTAGACCTCCCAGGATTAAACAGCCATAGTATATTTTCCCTTAACATAGAGGTGCAGTTTCGCACTATATCCACATGATGGCAGCACAAAGGCGCTCTGAACGGCCCAAGGCTGCAATTTCCAATTTGGCCACCTGATGGCAGCAAAGGACTGTATATTGGAGTCCTTGTTCAATTTGGTTGAATGAAGGCACAGAATATAGGCGGGTGCAATATTATTGTGTCCACCAGAGGGCTCCAAAGGGACCAGCCATTAGGGCTCATTGTTTGGTTTGGGAAGTTTGGTAATATCTCTGGACATACACTACAACTCCCAGAGCCAAGGACAATCACTCCACAACCAGACCTGTATGCACAGTTCGCCATGTTGGGTCTGTGTGACAAGTGTGGTCCAGATGTGACATCATCTGGGTTCAAGGCTCTCTGGATAAGGGTGAACTACAATTCCCAGAGCCAAGATCATTCACCCCCAAATCCCACCTGTATGCACAGTTGGGTATGTTGGGTCCATGTGCTGAGTTTGGCCCAAATTTGATGTCGTCTGGGTTCAGGGCTCTCTGGATAAGGGTAAACTACAATTCCCAGAGCCAAGATCATTCATCCCCAAATCACCTGTATGCTCAGCTGGGTATGTTGGGTCCGTGTGCTGAGTATGGCCCAAATTTGATATCGGCTGTATTCAGGGCTCTCTGGATAAGGGTGAACTACAATTCCCAGAACCAAGATCGTTCACCCCTAAATCCCATATGTATGCACAATTGGGTATGTTGGGTCTGTGTGCTGAGTCTGGCCCAGATCTGACATCGGCTGGGTTCAGGGCTCTCTGGATAAGGGTGAACTACAATTCCCAGAGCCAAGATCATTCACCCCCAAATCCCACCTGTATGCACAGTTGAGTATGTTGGGTCCGTGTGCTAAGTTTGGCCCAGATCTGACGTCGGCTGGGTTCAGGGCTCTCTGGATAAGGGTGAACTACAACTCCCAACATCAAGGTTCATTCCCCCCAAACTCCTGAAATATGCTCAGTTGGTCATGGGGTTTCTCTGTACCAAGTTTTATCCCAGTCCATTGTCAGCAGAGAGTCACAGTTTCTTTGGATGCAGGTGAACTATAACTCTCATGAAGGTCAATTTCCCCCAATCATCTCCAGTATGTTCTCTTGGTCATGGGGAGTCTGTGTGCCAAGTTTGGTCCAGAACCATCATTTGTGGGGGTCACAGTGGGCTGTGGGAGGTGAACTGGGTGAAGGTACTACATATCCCATTGTCCGTACAATATATTATATTATTAGCATAGTACAATAGCAGTATTATATATTACTATATTGTACTACACCATTATATTGTAATATTATTAGTAGTGTTATTACTATATTATTAGCAATATTATTATTATTACTAATATTATTAGTAATATTACATGGAATATATATATATATAATGATAATATCATATTATTATATTGTAATATTATTATTAATATTATTACTATATTATTAGTAATATTACATGGAATATAAAAATATATATAATTATAATATCATATTATATTGTAATATTATTAGTATTAGTATTATTATTTATTACTAATATTATTCATAATATTACATGTAATATAAAATATATATAATTATACTATCATATTATAATTAGTGAGGTCTGAAATATTTCTGGTTGCTGCCTGGGTTGATTGATATTATATTACATTATAATATTATAAATATTATAATATTATAAATATTATATGTATATATACAATATATACAATATTATATGTATATATACAATATATATTATATTATATTATATTATATTATATTATATTATATTATATTATATTATAGGAGCTGCTGGAGTTGTTAAATCTGAAACCGTCTCAGAAAGTGCTGGACGTCGGATGCGGGATCGGCGGTGGCGATTTCTATATGGCGAAGGTAAAGAAATATTGGGTTGTTGTAGATTTTTTCGGGCTATATGGCCATGTTCTAGAAGCATTCTCTCCTGACGTTTCGCCTGCATCTATGGCAAGAATCCTCAGAAGTAGTGAGGTCTGTTGGAATTAGGAAAAGGGGTTTATATATCTGTGGAATGACCAGGTGGGACAAAGAACTCTTGTCTGTTGGAGCTAGGTGTGAATGTTTCAACTGTCCACCTTGATTAGCAGTTGATGGCCTGGCAGTGCCTGGGGCAATCTTTTGTTGAGAGGTGATTAGATGTGCCTGATTGTTTCCTCTCTATATATTGTCGAAGGCTTTCATGGCCGTAATCACTGGGTTGTTGTCAGTTTATTCGGGTTATATGGCCATGTTTTAGAAGCATTCTCTCCTGACGTTTCGCCTGCAACTATGGTAAGCATCCTCAGAGGTAGTGAGGTCTGAAATATTTCTGGTTGCTTCCTGGGTTGATCAATCAGGACCATTTAACATCTTCCAACAATTGATTCCTTCAGGCAGCAACCAGCCAGGCTTTGAAGCTGCAAGGCAATTCAGTACCAATCAAGGTGGCCAATTGCAACATTCACACTTGCCTCCGACAGACAAGAGTTCTTTCTCCCACCCTGGACATCATTCCACAGATATATAAACCCCATTGTTATAGAGCTAAAATTTAGGGCTCTTTGCCAGGAGGCAGAGACCAATTAGACTCATCAAAGAGTTCTTTTTCCCTGGCGAGACAGAGAAGCATCCCATATTTTTCCCTGATTTCCCAATGAAAAGTCTCACCAGTTGAAGAAAAGCCATCGAGGTTTAATGCGATTCAGCTGGAACGGATGCAAAGCTGCAATCATTCGCCAAAGCTAAGCACGAGGGGAGTACACCAATACAGTCATATTTATAGCAAATTCAAAGTTGCAGAGTTCAAACTCCCCGCCCCGGCTTCCCTGTTGTTCCCCGACGTGATTGGGCGATGGGCGAACAGCTGGGAGGCGGCCTTCCCGCCCCCGGCGCCTCTGGACCAATCAGGAAGCTCCAGTGGTCCGTAGGATCCAATGAGGAGACCTCTGCCACCTGGTGGCAACAGCAAATCAGGAGAGAGGGAGGCAGGATGAGGGAACACAATAGAGTCTATGAGTGTGTATTGGAAAAAAAGGAAATGCCATGTGGCCTGCGAGACAAAGGAAAGGTCTCAAAACAGGGCTAGTCTATTGTCCCTTGAGTGGCATGTGTGAGGAAAGACCAGATTTTTCTAGGCCAGCAAACAGGAAAACAATGGCCTGGAAAGGCTTGACCCTTATTATCCAAGGCTTAACCCTTATTATCCCGCCTGGTGTCCTTGCCCTTAGCAAAACTGTAAGTTGCTCTCTCTAATGGGGGGGTCATGTTCCACTTCCCTTGCCTAGTTTCCAACAGACCTCACAACCTCTGAGGATGCCTGCCCATAGATGTGGGCGAAACATCAGGAGAGAATGCTTCTGGAACATGGCTTGAAAACTCACAGCAACCCATTATTATTATTATTTTGCCAGGAATTCGGCGTGGAAGTTCTGGGTATGGATCTCTCCCACAATATGATCGAAATGGCTTTGGAACGAGCCCAAAAGGAGACTGGATCACTGGTAAAAGGAGGAAACAAAGGCCTCTCTGCCATACGCTATTGTCTTCTATCTTCCTAATACTGTCATCAGTGCAATTCCTCTCCATTTAGGTCCAGTTTGAGATTGGCGATGCCACCCGGAGGACGTTCCCAGAAGGGTCTTTTGACGTGGTTTACAGCCGGGACACGATTCTCCATGTGGCAGACAAGGCCTCCCTCTTTCAGAGGTTCCTGGTTAGTATATTCCAACCTGCCTTTAGGAATCTTCCTTGACTGTCGAAAGCGGGCTGGATTGGATGGCCTTTGGGAGACCCTTCCAACTCTAGTCTAATATAGACAGTCAGGGAGTCTGGTGGACACTCCCCTGGAGGTTTTAAAACAAAGGCTGGATGGCCATCTCTTGGGAGGGGTTTGATTGTGACTTTCTTCCTATCCGCCCTTCCAATTCTAGTATAATATAGACAGTCTGGGAATCTGGTGCCCTCTCTGATGGTTTTTAAACAGAACCTGAATGGGCGTCTGTTGGGAGAGCTTTGATTGTGTCTTTATGACAGACTGGGGTTGGACTAGATGGCCTTTGGGGTTCACTTCCAACTCTAGTTTAGTATAACCTGTCAGGAGTTTGCATGAGTCTCTGGGGGCTTTTAAACAGAAGCTAGATGGCCATCTGTTGGGAGAACTTTGATTGTGTCTTTATGACAGACTGGGGTTGGACAAGATGACCTGTGGGGTGCCCTTCCAACTCTAGTCTAGACTGTCAGAAGTCTCCTTCAGTCTCTGGAGGCTATGAAGCAGAAGTTAGATGGCCATCTGTCGGGAGGGGTTTGCTTGTGTCTTTCTGTATGTTAGAATGGGGCTGGACAGAAGCTATATGGCCATCTGTCGGGAGGGGTTTGCTTGTGTCTTTCTGTATGTTAGAATGGGGCTGGACAGAAGCTAAATGGCCATCTGTCAGGAGGGGTTTGCTTGTGTCTTTCTGTATGCTAGAATGGGGCTGGACAGAAGCTAGATGGCTATCTGTCGGGAGGGGTTTGCTTGTGTCTTTCTCTATGTTAGAATGGGGCTGGACAGAAGCTAGATGGCCATCTGTTGGGAGGGGTTTGCTTGTGCCTTCCTGTATGTTAGAATGGGGTTGGACTCTAGTTTAGTATAGACTGTCGGGACTCTGCTTGAGTCTCTGGAGGCTATGAAGCAGAAGTTAGATGGCCATCTGTCATGAGGGCTTTGATTGTGTCTTTCTGTATGTTAGAATGGAGCTGGGCCGAAGCTAGATGGCCATCTGTCAGGAGGGGTTTGCTTGTGTCTTTCTGTATGTTAGAATGGGGCTGGACTAGATGACCTTTGGTGTGCCCTTCCAACTCTAGTTTAGACTGTCAGAAGTCTTCAGTCTCCGGAGGCTATGAAGCAGAAGCTAGATGGCCATCTGTCAGGCGGGGTTTGCTTGTGTCTTTCTGTATGTTAGAATGGAGCGGGACTAGATGACCTTTGGGGTGCCCTTCCAACTCTAGTCTAGACTGTCAGAAGTCTTCTTGAGTCTCTGGAGGTTATGAAGCAGAAGTTAGATGGCCATCTGTCGGGAGGGGTTTGCTTGTGTCTTTCTGTATGTTAGAATGGGGCTGGACTAGATGACCTTTGGGGTGCCCTTCCAACTCTAGTTTAGACTGTTAGAAGTCTCCTTCAGTCTCTGGAGGCTATGAAGCAGAAGTTAGATGGCCATCAGTGAGGAGGGCTTTAATTGTGTTTTTCTGTGTGTTAGAATTTACTTCTGCCTTTAAGCAGAACTAAATAATAGCAATATAATAGTAACATTAGAATAGTAATAGTAATGAATAATAGTAATAAATAATTACTAATAAATAGTAATAATAAATAGGCTCCTTCTTTGGAAGCTTTTAAACAGAGGCTGGATGGCCATCTGTCCGGGGTGATTTGAATGCAATATTCCTGCTTCTTGGACTGGATGGCCCATGAGGTCTCTTCCAACTCTTTGATTCTATGATTCTAATACATAATAAAAGCAATATAATAATAATAATAACAATAACAACAACAACAACAACAACAACAACTTGGGAAGTGTCTCACGTGTGATCCAATGCACCAACTAGCATAGTGATCTTGTTTGTTTGTGTTTTTAATAATAATAATAATAATAATAATTCCTTCCCTAGTCGTGGCTGAAGCCGGGTGGGCAGCTCCTCATCTCTGACTATTGCTGTGGCCCTCGTCCCTGGTCAAGAGTCTTCTCCGAATATGTCAATCAAAGAGGATATAGTCTGCTCACCCCAGAAGAATACGGCCAGGTATGATATATACAAGGTCTAATCCAAGCAGTCGTTTGAGCTGCTCCTGCAAACTTCTCAATCGCCACTGAATGCAGCCTAGAATCGTATTGGCCATATTTGCTGCCGCATCACACCGTCAGCTCCCGTTCTGCGGCTTCTCTGTCTACCTTTCTGCAGGTGCTGCAGGAGGCTGGCTTCGTCCAGGTGAAGGCCTTGGACCATACGGAGCGGATGCTGCTGGCGCTGAACCAAGAGCTGGAGGAGCTGGAGAAGAGCAGGGAACCATTCATTCAGGTGGGTCAATAGATGCCATTGGGAGATGTGGGGCGTAACATTGCACATAACTGAATACGTAATGCCACACCACATATGTAGTTTTCTGTCGCCACTTTAATACCTGGGACGTACTCTGTTTCTGTCCTGTTACAAGTGCCTTTCTTCTTGACTCAGTGAGGGGAAAAAGAATTTCCTTTCTAAATCCCTTTACCGCCTTGTACTGCTGCAGTTTCCCTTTTATATTGGCTGGGGCTTTCTTGTGAGCTGTTAAACCTTTATTTATTTATTTACTTCGCTTGTATACTGCTCTTCTCAGCCCTTAGGCGACTCAGAACTTTATATCACATACTTGAGACACTCCTGTAAGCAACCAAGTAACAAAGTTTATATATAGCTTCTGGTTCCAATGCTTTATGGTTACATTTGTGTTTTGTTACAGTCTCGAGTCTTACATTCAGTAACATTCACTCAGTTAACTTTTCTTATGAAACCCTCACTATCTCACATCAACAAATATGTTACTTTCTTCATATACTCTTGGCTGAACTATTTTCTGACTTAGGCCACACTGGCGCCTTCCTACTTTTCCTTAAACCTTGAGCTCTATTTTCCCGACTGCTTCTCTCTAACCGAGGTTTCTAATTCTCCCCACTTCTCTTTTTCAACTGACAAACTCTAACTGCTTCTTTCAAACTTTAGAATGTTCATTTTGGCTCAGCGGTCTTTTCAAATCCTGATGTACTCTCATCTGCATACGACCAATCAGCTTCACATATGCAAATTAATCCGGCCGTCACTGTTGCTACCCTATTTGAGCCAATTCTTCCCTATCAGCCATATTGTAACCTAGAGCTACACACCAAAAAATACAACATAGATCATAAAATTCACTACAGGAGTCCACTGGAGTCTCCTTCTCTGAATGGCCATCTGTCAGGAGGACTTTGATGATGCCTGGCAGAAGGGGGTTGGACTGGATTACCTCGGAGTCTCCTCCGACTCTAAGATCCTATGATAAACCTACCATAGTCATATGTATCTATCTATAACTGAATGGCCATCTGTTGGGTAGGCTTGAATGCCTGCTCTAGTTTAGAGTGTCAGAAGTCTGCTTCACTCTCTGGAGGCTATGAAGCAGAAGCTAGACGGCCATCTGTTGGGAGGGATTTGCTTGTGTCTTCCTGTATGTTAGAATGGGGCTGGACTAGATGGCCTATGGGGTGCCCTTCCAACTCTAGTTTAGACTGTCAGAAGTCTGCTTCAGTCTCTGGAGGCTATGAAGCAGAAACTAGACGGCCATCTGTCGGGAGGTGTTTGCTTGTGTCTTCCTGTATGTTAGAATGGGGCCGGACTAGATGACCTTTGGGGTGCCCTTCCAACTCTAGTTTAAACTGTCAGAAGTCTGCTTCAGTCTCTGGAGGCTATGAAGCAGAAAGTAGACGGCCATCTGTCGGGAGGTGTTTGCTTGTGTCTTCCTGTACGTTAGAATGGGGCTGGACTAGATGATCTTTGAGGTACCCTTCCAACTCAAGAGTAACATAGACTGTCAGGAGTCTGCTTGAGTCTCTTGAGACTTTTAAACAGAAGCTAGACGGCCATCTGTCAGGAGGTGTTTGCTTGTGTCTTCCTGTACGTTAGAATGGGGCTGGACTAGATGACCTTTGGGTTGCCCTTCCAACTCAAGAGTAACATAGACTGTCAGGAGTCTGCTTCAGTCTTTGGAGTCTATGAAGCAGAAGTAAGATGGCCATCAGTGAGGAGGGCTTTAATTGTGTCTTTCTCTGTGTTAGAATGAGGCTGGACTAGATGACCTATGGGGTGCCTTCCAACTCAAGTGTAACATAGACTGTCAGGAGTCTGCTTGAGTCTCTTGAGGCTTTTAAACAGAAGGTAGATGGCCATCTGTTGGGAGGGCTTTGCTTGTGTCTTTCTACATGTTAGAATGGGGCTGGACTAAATGACCTTTGGGGTAACATAGGCTGGAGTCTGCTTGAGCCACACATACACACACACACATATATATACATACTGCTTTAACTGCCAATTATTATTATTATTATTATTATTATTATTATTATTATTTCCTTCATGCAGGAATTCTCGAGGAGCGAATTCGAATCCATGGCTTCCGGATGGCGGGCGAAACTGGGGCGCTGTGCGGACGGAGACCAATGCTGGGGCCTCTTTTGGGCCTTGAAACCGCAGTAGCCATTCAGTGGGCTGCAGGACAACACGTTTTCCCTTTCTTTCATCCTCTCTTCCTTTCTTTCTTTCCTTTGGTTCTCCCGTTCCAGGTCTCTTCCCTGGAGTCTCCGGGGTTTGGAGGAAGGAGTGATTTTCCAGTCTCTCCTGGAGATCCATTCACATTCATGCGGAATGGTTTGGCTTTGAGGCCTTCTGTCTGGGAGAGGCAACGCTTCTGGTTTTGCAGTTTGTTTCCCATCATCAGTTCTTTATTCTTCTTTGCTTTCTCTCTCTTTGCATCCTTTCTTTCCTTCCCTTTTCAGGAGGTGCTGTCTTTCTTTCGCTTTGAATTGCCCAATCTATTCTTTTCCTTCCTTCTTTTCTTTCTTCTTTCCTTCCTTCCCTCCTTCTTTCTTTCCTTCTTTCCTTTTGTCCTTTTGTCCTTCCTTCTATCCTTCCTGCTTTCCTTCCTTCCTTCCTCTTTCTTTCTTTCTTTCTTTCTTTCTTTCTTTCCTTCCCTTCCTTCCTTCCTTCCTTCCTTCCTTCCTTCCTTCCTTCCTTCCTTCTTTTCTTGTTTCCTTCCTTCCCTACCTTTTTCTCTCTCTCTCTTTGAATTGCTCAAGCAATCCTTTCCTTTCTTTTTCTTCCTTCCTTCCTTCCTTCCTTCCTTTCTCTTTGAATTGCCCAATCTATTCCTTTCATTCCTTCTTTCTTTCCTTCTTTCCTTTCTTCCATCTTTCCTTCCTTTTTCCTTCCTTCCTTCTCTTTCTTTCTTTCTTTCTGTTCTTTCTTTCTTTCTTTCCTTCCCTCCCTCCTTCCTTCCTTCCTTCCTTCCTTTCTCTTTGAATTGCCCAATCTATTATTTTCCTTCTTCTTTTCTTTCTTCTTTCCTTCCCTCCTTCTTTCTTTCCTTCCTTCTGTCCTTTATTCCTTCCTTCTATCCTTCCTTTTTTTTCCTTCCTTCTTTCCTTGTTTCCTTCCCTCCCTTTCTTTCTTTCCCTCTTTCTTTCCTTCTTTCCTTTCTTCCATCTTTCCTTCTTCCTTCTGTCCTTTATTCCTTCCTTCTATCCTTCCTTCCTTTTTTCCTTCCTTCCTTCCTTCCTTCCTTCCTTCCTTCCTTCCTTCCTTCCTTCCTTCCTTCCTTCCTTCCTTCCTCCCCTACCTTTTTTCTTTTTTTCTCTTTGAATTGCTCAAGCAATCCTTTCCTTTCTTTTTTCTTCCTTCCTTCCTTCCTTTCTGAATTGCCCAATCTATTCTTTTCCTTCCTTCTTTTCTTTCTTCTTTCCTTCCTTCCCTCGTTCTTTCTTTCCTTCTTTCCTTTCTTCCTTCTTTCCTGCCTTCTATCCTTCCTTCTTTCCTTCCTTCCTTCCTACCTTCCTTCTTTACTTATTTCCTTCCTTCCGTACCTTTTCTTTCTTTCTCTTTCCTTTCTTTTTCTTTTTTATTTCTCTTCGCATTGCCCAGCCATTTCCTTCCCTTTCATCTTTTCCTTCCCTTCCCTTATGTATGTATGTATGCAATTGTATGTACGTATGTATGGTTTCATTCCTCCTTTTAGTGCCAAGGGACATTCTGCAATCTCACCAGCAGAGGGCAGCACCTTCCCATTGGACTTCTATATATTGATGCTGTATGGAAGCAAATGAAATGTACAAATGAGGTGCAAATGTCCCAAAGACCTGGCAAACCTCCCACTGGGGTTGATTGCCAAAATGTGCCCTTTGCCTTCCTCTTAGGCTGAGAGAGTGTGACTTGCACAAAGCCACTCAGAAGATAAATTATTTAATGCAACGATCTGGAATACAATTCTTAGTAGTACCGAACAATGATCTTGCGTTGACCTTCTGGCGATGTTATTGTTGTTTTCCTGCATCTTCCTTTTCCCAGGCGGTTTTATTGCAGAGCTGATGGTTATCGACCAGGCTTTGAAGATTTTACCCCACTCTATTTATTATATTTACTTCCTTGCTTTAATTAGTTTAATTAACTGTTTCGTGGCTTTTTTCCCCCCCAAATGGGACGGTAAGAGCAATTCGCTGCCTTGAAGTTTGCTGGGGTCTCCTTCTCTGGAGGTTGTGGCCATCTGTCGGGAGAGATTTGATGGTGTCTAACAGTATGGCAGAAGGGGTTTGGAGAGGGTTGGTCTCTTCCAACACTAGGATTAAATAACAACAACAATGATGGAACCTCCATGCCTGAAGGTTTGTAAACAGTTGCTGGATGGCCATCTGTTTGGAGGGCTTTGATGGTGTCTAACTGTATGGCAGAAGGGATTTGGATTGAGTGGCCCTTGGGGTCTCTTCCAACTCTAGGATTCAACAATAGTAACAATAGGAACAACAATGATGATGGTGGAGCCTCCATGCCTGAAGGTTTGTAAACGAACGCTGGATGGCCATCTGTTTGGAGGGCTTTGATGGTGTCTAATTGTATGGCAGAAGGGATTTGGATTGAGTGGCCCTTGGGGTCTCTTCCAACTCTAGGATTCAATAATAATAACAATAGGAACGACAACAATGATGATGATGGAGTCTCCATGTCTGAAGATTTGTAAACAGACGCTGGATGCCCATCTGTTCGGAGGGCTTTGATGGTGTCTAACTGTATGGCAGAAGGGGTTTGGACTGGGTAGCCCTTGGGGTCTCTTCCAACTCTAGGATTCAATAATAATAACAATAGGAACAACAATGATGATGGTGGAGCCTCCATGCCTGAAGGTTTGTAAACAGACACTGGGTGGCCATCTGTTGGGAGGGCTTTGATGGTGTCTTAACTGTATGGCAGAAGGGGTTTGAACTGAGTGGCCCTTTGGGGTCTCTTCCAACTCTAGGATTCAATAATAATAACAGTAGGAACAACAACAATTATGATGGAGCCTCCATGCCTGAAGTTTGTAAACAGACGCTGGATGGCCATCTGTTGGGAGGGCTTTGATGGTGTCTAACTGTATGGCAGAAGGGGTTAGGAGTGGGTAGCCCTTGGGGTCTCTTCCAACTCTAGGATTCAATAATAATAACAATAGGAACAACAATGATGATGATGATGGAGCCTCCATGCCTGAAGGTTTGTAAACAGATGCTGGATGGCCATCTGTTGGGAGGGCTTTGATGATGTCTTAACTGTATGGCAGAAGGGGTTTGGACTGGGTAGCCCTTGGGGTCTCTTAAAACTCTAGGATTCAATAATAATAACAATAGGAACAACAATGATGATGATAGAGCCTCCATCTCTGAAGGTTTGTAAACAGATGCTGGATGGCCATCTGTTGGGAGGGCTTTGATGGTGTCTTAACTGTATGGCAGAAGGGGTTTGAACTGAGTGGCCCTTTGGGGTCTCTTCCAACTCTAAGATTCAATAATAATAACAATAGGAACAACAATGATGATGGTGGAGCCTCCATGCCTGAAGGTTTGTAAACAGATGCTGGATGGCCATCTGTTGGAAGAGCTTTGATGGTGTCTAATTGTATGGCAGAAGAGGTTTGAACTGAGTGGTCCTTGGGGTCTCTTCCAACTCTAGGATTCAATAATAATAACAATAGGAACAACAATGATGGTGGTGGAGCCTCCATGCCTGAAGGTTTGTAAACAGACACTGGATGGCCATCTGTTCAGAGGGCTTTGATGGTGTCTAACTGTGTGGCAGAAGAGGTTTGAACTGAGTGGCTCTTGGGGTCTCTTCCAACTCTAGGATTCAACAATAATAACAATAGGAACAACAACGATGATGATGATGGAGCCTCCATGCCTGAAGGTTTGTAATCAGACGCTGCATGGTCATCTGTTGGGAGGGCTTTGATGGTGTCTAATTGTATGTCAGAAGGAGTTTGGACTCTTAGGGTCTCTTCCAACTCTATGATTCAATCATAATAATAACAACAGGAACAACAACAATGACAATGATGATAGTGCCTCCATCTCTGAAGGTTTATAATCAGAGGCTGGATGGCCATCTATTGGGAGGGCTTTGATGGTGTCTTACTGTATAGAATAATAATAATAATAATAATAATAATAATATCCTTTTATAATTATGATGATGGAGCTTCCTTCTCTGAAGGTTTGTAAGCAGAGGCAGGGCGGCCATCTGTCGGGAGGGCTTTGATGGTGTCATACTGCATGGGAGAATAATAATAACAATAATAATATCATCCTTTTATAATTATGATGATGGAGCTTCCCTTTCTAATTCTATTGAAATATAACTTCGCTGGGCATCTGGTGCAGTAGTCATCCCTGGAGGTTTTGATACAGCGGCTACATGGCCATCTGTTGGGAGGGCTTTAGTGGTGCCTTCTTGTCTGGCAGAATGGGGTTCGTCTGGATGGCCCTTGGGGTTCCCTTTCTAATTCTATTGAAATATAACTTCCCTGCGTGTCTGTGCAGTCATCATCCCTGAAGGTTTTGATACAGTGGCTGTATGGCCATCTGTTGGGAGGGCTTTGATGGTGTCTTCCTGCCTGGCAGAATGGAGTTGGTCTGGATGGCCCTTGGGGTTCCCTTTCTAATTCTATTGAAATATAACTTCCCTGCGTGTCTGTGCAGTTGTCATACCTGGAGGTTTTGATACACCGGCTACATGGCCATCTGTCGGGAGGGTTCTAATAGTGTCTTCCTGCCTGGCAGAATGGGGTTGGTCTGGATGGCCTTTGGGGTTCCCTTTCTAATTCTATTGAAATATAATTTCACTGGGCGTCTGGTGCAGTTGTCATCCCTGGAGGTTTTGATACAGCGGTTACATGGCCATCTGTTGGGAGGGCTTTGATGGTGCCTTCCTGCCTGGCAGAATGGAGTTGGTCTGGATGGCCTTTGGGCTTCCCTTTCCAATTCTATTGAAATATAACTTCCCTGCGTGTCTGGTGCAGTCACCATCCGTGGAGGCTTTGATACAGCGGCTGCATGACCATCTGTTGGGAGGCCTTTGATGGTGCCTTCCTGCCTGGCAGAATGGAGTTGGTCTGGATGGCCCTTGGGGTTTCCCTTTCTAATTCTATTGAAATATGATTTTGCTGGGCATCTGGTGCAGTTGTCATCCCTGAAGGTTTTGATACAGCGGTTACATGGCCATCTGTTGGGAGAGCTTTGGTGGTGCCTTCTTGTCTGGCAGAATGGGGTAGGTCTGGATGGCCCTTGGGGTTCCCTTTCCAATTCTATTGAAATATAACTTCCCTGGGTGTGTGGTGCAGTCGCCATCAGTGTCTGAATGGCCATCTGTTGGGAGGGCTTTGGTGGTGTCCTCCTGCCTGGCAGAATGGGGTTGGTCTGGATGGCCCTTGGGGTTCCCTTTCCAATTCTATTGAAATATAACTTCCCTGGGTGTGTGGTGCAGTCGCCATCCGTGTCTGCATGGCCATCTGTTGGGAGGGCTTTGGTGGTGTCCTCCTGCCTGGCAGAATGGGGTTGGTCTGGATGGCCTTTGGGGTTCCCTTTCTAATTCTATTGAAACATAACTTCCCTGGGTGTCTGGTGCAGTCGCCATCCGTGTCTGCATGGCCATCTGTTGGGAGGGCTTTGGTGGTGCCTTCTTTTCTGGCAGAATGGGGTTGGTCTGGATGGCCTTTGGGGTTCCCTTTCCAATTCTATTGAAATATAACTTCCCTGGGTGTCTGGTGCAGTCGCCATCCGTGTCTGCATGGCCATCTGTCAGGACGGCTTTGATGGTGTCTTCCTGCCTGGCAGAATGGAGTTGGTCTGGATGGCCTTTGGGGTTCCTTTTCTAATTCTATTGAAATATAACTTCCCTGTGTGTCTGGTGCAGTCGCCACCCATGGAGGTTTTGATAGAGCGGCTGCATGGCCATCTTTCAGGAGGGCTTTGGTGGTGCCTTCTTGTCTGGCATAATTGAGTTGGTCTGGACAGTCTTTGGTGTTCCCTTTCTAATTCTATTGAAATATACCTTCCCTGGGTGTCTGGTGCAGTCGCCATCCGTGTCTCCATGGCCTTCTGTTGGGAGGGCTTTGGTGGTGTCTTCCTGCCTGGCAGAATGGAGTTGGTCTGGATGGCCTTTGGGATTCCCTTTCTAATTCTATTGAAATATACCTTCCCTGGGTGTCTGGTGCAGTCGCCATCCGTGTCTGCATGGCCATCTGTTGGGAGGGCTTTGGTGGTGCCTTCTTGTCTGGCAGAATGGGGTTGGTCTGGATGGCCTTTGGGGTTCCCTTTCTAATTCTATTGAAATATAACTTCCCTGCGTGTCTGGTGCACTCTCCATCCGTGTCTGTATGGCCATCTGTTGGGAGGGCTTTGGTGGTGTCTTCCTGCTTGGCAGAATGGGGTAGGTCTTGATGGCCTTTGGGATTCCCTTTTCAATTCTATTGAAATATAACTTCCCTGCGTGTCTGGTGCAGTCGCCATCCGTGTCTGCATGGCCATCTGTTGGGAGGGCTTTGGTGGTGTCCTCCTGCCTGGCAGAATGGAGTTGGTCTGGATGGCCTTTGGGGTTCCCTTTCTAATTCTATTGAAATATGACTTCCCTGAGTGTCTGGTGCAGTCGCCATCCGTGGAGGTTTTGATAGAGCGGCTGCATAGCCATCTGTCGGGAGGGCTTTGATGGTGTCTTCCCGCCTGGCAGAATGGAGTTGGTCTGGATGGTCTTTGGGGCTTCCTTTCTAATTCTATTGAAATATAACTGCCCTGGGTGTCTGGTGCAGTCGCCACCCATGGAGGTTTTGATAGAGCGGCTGCATAGCCATCTGTCGGGAGGGCTTTGGTGGTGTCTTCCTGCCTGGCAGAATGGAGTTGGTCTGGATGGTCTTTGGGGCTTCCTTTCTAATTCTATTGAAATATAACTGCCCTGCGTGTCTGGTGCAGTCGCCATCCGTGGAGGTTTTGATACAGCGGTTACATGGCCATCTGTCAGGAGGGCTTTGGTGGTGCCTTCTTGTCTGGCAGAATGGGGTTGGTCTGGATGGCCCTTGGGGTTTCCCTTTCTAATTCTATTGAAATATGATTTTGCTCGGCATCTGGTGCAGTTGTCATCCCTGAAGGTTTTGATACAGCGGTTACATGGCCATCTGTCAGGAGGGCTTTGGTGGTGCCTTCTTGTCTGGCAGAATGGAGTTGGTCTGGATGGCCTTTGGGTTTCCCTCACTAATTCTATTGAAATATAACTTCCCTGGGTGTCTGGTGCAGTCGCCATCCGTGTCTGCATGGCCATCTGTCGGGAGGGCTTTGGTGGTGTCTTCCTGCCTGGCAGAATGGAGTTGGTCTGGATGGTCTTTGGGGCTTCCTTTCTAATTCTATTGAAATATAACTGCCCTGCGTGTCTGGTGCAGTCGCCATCCGTGGAGGTTTTGATACAGCGGTTACATGGCCATCTGTCAGGAGGGCTTTGGTGGTGCCTTCTTGTCTGGCAGAATGGGGTTGGTCTGGATGGCCCTTGGGGTTTCCCTTTCTAATTCTATTGAAATATGATTTTGCTCGGCATCTGGTGCAGTTGTCATCCCTGAAGGTTTTGATACAGCGGTTACATGGCCATCTGTCAGGAGGGCTTTGGTGGTGCCTTCTTGTCTGGCAGAATGGAGTTGGTCTGGATGGCCTTTGGGTTTCCCTCACTAATTCTATTGAAATATAACTTCCCTGGGTGTCTGGTGCAGTCGCCATCCGTGTCTGCATGGCCATCTGTTGGGAGGGCTTTGGTGGTGTCTTCCTGCCTGGTAGAATGGAGTTGGTCTGGATGGTCTTTGGGGTTCCCTTTCCAATTCTATTGAAATATAACTTCCCTGGGTGTCTGGTGCAGTCGCCATCCATGTCTGTATGGCCATCTGTTGGGAGGGCTTTGATGGTGTCTTCCTGCCTGGCAGAATGGAGTTGGTCTGGATGGGTTCTTTTTCCAATTCTATTAAAATATACCTTCCCTGCGTGTCTGGTGCAGTCGCCATCCGTGGAAGTTTTGATATAGCGGCTGCATGGCCATCTGTCGGGAGGGCTTTGATGGTTTCTTCCTGCCTGGCAGAATGGAGTTGGTCTGGATGGCCTTTGGGATTCCCTTTCCAATTCTATTGAAATATAACTTCCCTGGGTGTCTGGTGCAGTCACCATCCGTGGAGGTTTTGATACAGTGGCTGCATGACCATCTGTTGGGAGGGCTTTGATGGTGTCTTCCTGCCTGGCAGAATGCGGTTGGTCTGGATGGTCTTTGGGGTTCCCTTTCTAATTCTATTGAAATAAAACTTCCCTGGGTGTCTGGTGCAGTCACCATCCATGGAGGTTTGGATAACAGCGGTTACATGGCCATCTGTCGGGAGGGCTTTGGTGGTGCCTTCCTGCCTGCCAGAATTGAGTTGGTCTGGATGGCCTTTGGGGTTCCCTTTCCAATTCTATTGAAATATAACTTCCCTGGGTGTCTGGTGCAGTCGCCACCCATGGAGGTTTTGATAGAGCGGCTGCATGGCCATCTGTTGGGAGGGCTTTGGTGGTGTCCTGCCTGGCAGAATGGACTGGATGGGCTTTGAGTGTCCCTTTTTCTTAAAGACATTGGGAATTGAGCCTGCAAAGGGTGCAAAGGGTTTGGGGCCGTGGGAAGGCCGTGCGATGCCGTGTGATGGATGTGGGTGAAGGGCGGGACACTCCTCTCGGACACTCCACCCCCCTCACCCCCCCCCCTTGCCCCGGGGAGGTGAGTCAGAGGCAGAAGAATGAGTGAGTTCATTGCTGCCGTCCCTGCGGCCCAAAGCACCCCGCCCCGGCTCCGGCTCCGAGTTCCAGAGGCTTGGGGCCAAGTGACCCATAGGAACAGCTGGGCTCTCTCCGGTCCGGCCCATTTGGAGAGCTTCGGCCGGGGTTACGTGCTGCCATTGACCCGGGCTTTGGCGTGTCCTGCAAACTGGGCCACATCAGCACCACTGGCTCCTCCAGCAAAAACATAACATCATTATTATCATCCTTGCAGACGGCCAATTCTCTCACACCAGAAGTGACTTGCAGTTTCTCAAGTCTCTCCTGACACGACAAAAAAAAAATCATCATTATTATCATTATTATCATTATTATTATCTTAAGGTTCAACTCATGCACATCATTATTCGTTGACAGTGGTTGGAAGGACATCTTTCGGGAAGGTTTCAGTCTATGCCAGGCGTGGGCAAACTTGGGCCCTCCAGGTGTTTTGGACTTCAACTCCCACAATTCCTAACAGCCTACCGGCTGTTAGGAATTGTGGGAGTTGAAGTCCAAAACACCTGGAGGGCCCAAGTTTGCCCATACTTGCTCTAGGTCTACACCGCAATTAATCCTTTCAGCATTACTCCCAACAAAAGATTCCACCAAGCAGCCAGGCTTTGAAGCTGCAAGGCCATTCAATGCTAATCAAGGTGGCTAATTGAACCATTCACACCCACCTCAAACAGACAAGAATTCTTTCTCCCACCCAGGACATTCCAATTTTCCCAGTTTCCACCAGACCTCACAACCTCTGAGGATGCCTGCCATAGATGCAGGCAAAATGTCAGGAGAGAATGCTTCTGGAACATGGCCATACAGCCCGGAAAACTCACAGCAACCCAGTGATTGTGGCCATGAAAGCCTTTGACAAAACACTTTAGGATCACTATAAGAATTGCAACATTCACACTCGCCTCCAACAGACAAGAGTTCTTTCTCCCACCCTGGACATTATTCCACAGATAGATAAACCTCACTTGACTAGCTTCCAAGAGATCTCAAAACCTCCGAGGATGGCTGCCACAGATGTGGGCGAAACGTCAGGAGAGAATGCTTCTGGAACATGGCCATACAGCAACCCTCAAACAGCATTAATTCTATTGTGTTGATGCACCCTAGGACACAAACCAATAGATTTACATTGCAAGAAAAAGAGATTCCGGCTAAACATTAGGAAAAACATTGTGAGAACGAGAGCTTTTCCATGTTGATGCAATTCAGACATTATATGGGTTGGACTAGATGACCTTTGGGGTGCCCTCCTATTCAGCACCAGGTTCTGTGACATAAACTGAATGACATGTATGGCTCCTAAACATGCTGTTTTCGGCCCTCTCCGTGTCAAGGGGGCTGAGGCTAGTCGTAGGTCTGGCTCCGACCCCTTTTTCACAATCCGCTAAACTTTGGAAAGTTTAGGAAAAGGGTCACCAGGCCAGAAGCCACTCCGAGACCCAGAGGCAGCGACTGATGATGTCACTAAGTATGACAAACTACATTCACTGCCATTGCAACGAAAAGCAAAAGCCTACAACATGAGACAAAGGAGAGAAAGGAGGAGACGGGGCTATTATTATTATTATTATTATTATTATTATTATTATTATTGTATTAATAATATTCAAATGATTAGTATTATTAATATTTTATTTGGTTTATTTTGATATTATTTATTTGCAGTCATGCCGGCCACATGACCTTGGAGGTGTCTATGAACAACGCCGGCTCTTCAGCTTAGAAATTGAGATGAGTAAAGGTAAAGGGGAAAACCTTTACCTTTACCTATTTTAATATTTATTGTCGAAGGCTTTCATAGCTGGAATCACTGGGTTGTTCTTGGGTGGGTTTTTTTGGGCTATATGGCCATGTTCTAGAGGCATTTTTCTCCTGACGTTTCGCCTGCATCTATGGCAAGCATCCTCAGAGGTAGTGAGGTCTGTTGGAACTGGGTGGCCATCTGTCAGGAGGACTTAGATTGTGCCTTCCCAAATGATATTATGGAGTTGGACTGGATGGTCATAGAATCATAGAATCATAGAATGAAAGAGTTGGAAGAGACCTCATGGGCCATCCAGTCCAACCCCCTGCCAAGAAGCAGGAATATTGCATTCAAATCACCCCTGACAGATGGCCATCCAGCCTCTGTTTAAAAGCTTCCAAAGAAGGAGCCTCCACCACACTTCGGGGCAGAGAGTTCCACTGCTGAACGGCTCTCACAGTCAGGAAGTTCTTCCTCATGTTCAGATGGAATCTCCTCTCTTGTAGTTTGAAGCCATTGTTCCGCTTCCTAGTCTCCAGGGAAGCAGAAAACAAGCTTGCTCCCTCCTCCCTGTGACTTCCTCTCACATATTTATACATGGCTATCATATCTCCTCTCAGCCTTCTCTTCTTGAGGCTAAACATGCCCAGCTCCTTAAGCCGCTCCTCATAGGGCTTGTTCTCCAGACCTTTTATCATTTTAGTCGCTCTCCTCTGGACACATTCCAGCTTGTCAATATCTCTCTTGAATTGTGGTGCCCAGAACTGGACACAATATGGTCTTTGGGTTCCCTTCCTCCTCAATGATTCTGTAGTGCTGGGTGGCCATCTGCCAAGACAGCTTAGATTGTGACTTCCTAGGTGGCATAATGGGGTTGGACTGGATGGCCTTTGAGTTCCCTTTGAGTTCCTCAATGATTCTGTGGTGCTGGGTGACCATCTGACAGGAGGACTTATATTGTGCCTTCCTAGATGGCATGATGGGGTTGGACTGGATGGCCTTTGGGTTTCCAAAGAACTTCTAACTGCGCTAAAACACAAAAGAGACAAGCACAAGAAGTGGAAAAAGGGAGAAATCGCCATAGAAGAATTCAAACAAATTCCTCTATGATTCTGTGGTGCTGGGTGGCCATCTGTCAGGAGGGCTTAGATTGTGCCTTCCCAAATGGTGTTATGGAGTTGGACTGGATGGCCTTTGGGTTTCCAAAGAACTTCTAACTGTGCTAAAACACAAAAGAGACAAGCACAAGAAGTGGAAAAAGGGAGAAATCACCAAAGAAGAATTCAAACAAATTCCTCTATGATTCTGTGGTGCTGGGTGGCCATCTGTCAGTAGGGCTTAGATTGTGCCTTCCCAAATGGTGTTATGGAGTTGGACTGGATGGCCTTTGGGTTTCCAAAGAACTTCTAACTGTGCTAAAACACAAAAGAGACAAGCACAAGAAGTGGAAAAAGGGAGAAATCACCAAAGAAGAATTCAAACAAATTCCTCCATGATTCTGTGGTGCTGGGCGGCCATCTGTCAGTAGGGCTTAGATTGTGCCTTCCCAAATGGTGTTATGGAGTTGCACTGGATGGCCTTTGGGTTTCCAAAGAACTTCTAACTGTGCTAAAACACAAAAGAGACAAGCACAAGAAGTGGAAAAAGGGAGAAATCACCAAAGAAGAATTCAAACAAATTCCTCTATGATTCTGTGGTGCTGGGCGGCCATCTGTCAGGAGGGCTTAGATTGTGCCTTCCCAAATGGTGTTATGGAGTTGGACTGGGTGGCCTTTGGGTTTCCAAAGAACTTCTAACTGCGCTAAAACACAAAAGAGACAAGCACAAGAAGTGGAAAAAGGAAGAAATCACCAAAGAAGAATTCAAACAAATTCCTCTATGATTCTGTGGTGCTGGGTGGCCATCTGTCAGGAGGGCTTAGATTGTGCCTTCCCAAATGGTGTTATGGAGTTGGACTGGATGGCCTTTGGGTTTCCCATCTAGGCACAAATGCAATAAGCACCCTGCAGCTTCCTTGCATCTGTTTTTCTCCTCTTTGGGGATCCATTCTTCCTTTTCTCATCCTCTTTGGCCCCTTTTTCCGACCGCAGAGGCCCAGCTGTGTGCCCGGCACCACGGCCCCCAACTTCCGCCGGATCATCCTTGGACCCTCTTGCCCCACGGGCTCCCGAGGGAGTCTGGGTCTGGCCCCGCTCGCCCTCTCCTGCCCTCCGGCACACCATGTCCCTATGAGAACAGGAAATGGAAGGAAGGAGGGCGGAAAAAAAGGACCGAGATGAGAAAACAAGCCGGGGAAGAGAGAGGGCCCTCCAGATGTGGTGGACTCCGCTTCCCATCAGCATCAGTCCCTTCAGTGATGGGTCTTGCAGTCTAGCAAGAGTCCAATGTAATCCTAGAGCTGGAAAAGACCCCCAAAGGCTTCTAACAGGGAGAATGACACCATCAAAGCCCCCCCAACAGATGGTCATCTGGAGAAGGGGACTCCATCAGACTCCATCCCATGCAGTTTATATTACACTAGAGTTATATAATCCAATCCAACCCCATTTTGCTATGCATGAAGGCACAATTCAGTCCCTCCCGACAGATGGCCATCTAGCCTCTGCTTAAGAGACTCAAGAGAAAGAGACTCCATCACCATCATTAACAAAGATGATGATGATGAAAGAATCCTAGAGCTGGATGGGACCAACTAGGCTCCGAGGCAATCTATATTACACTAGAGTTAAATAGGGAAACTCAAAATTCATCCAGTCCAACCTCATTTTGCCAAGCCTGATGGCAACATCAAAGCCCTCCCGGCAGATGGCCATCCAGCCTCTGCGTGAAACCACCAGAGAAGGGAACTCCATTGCATGGAATCATTGAGGAGGAAGGGAACCCAAAGGCCATCCAGTCCAACCCCATCATGCCATCTAGGAAGGCACAATCTAAGCCCTCCTGACAGATGGCCACCCAGCCTCTGTGTGAAACCTCCAGAGAAGGGAACTCCACTGCATTCCTAGACAGTCTATATTACATTAGTGTTGGAAGGGAATCCCAAAGGCCATCCAGTCCAGCCCCTTGTTGCCACATAGGAAGATATAATCAAAGCCTTCCCGACAGATGGCCATCCAGCCTCTGTGTGAAACCTCCCGAGACGGGGACTTCACTGCATTCCTAGACAATCTATATTACATTAGAGTTGGAAGGGAATCCCAAAGGCCATCCAGTCCAGCTGCTAGTTGCTACATAGGAAGGTACAATCAAAGCTCTCCTGACAGATGGCCATCCAGCTACCACTTGTTGCAGCTTTGGTGTGGCTGCTATAATAATAATAGTAATAATAATAACAACAACAACACAGTCCTAGATGGTTTGACGCACCTTCCTCTTGGCACATTTCTCTCTTTCACCCTCTATTCATGCCTCTTCAAATTTCGCAGCACTGCTGGTCACAGCTGACCTCCAGCTGGAGCGCTCACAGGTTGGGCTTCCCAGTTCTCAGTGTCTATGCCAGAGTTTTTAAGGTTGGCTTTGAACCCATCATTCAATCTCTTTTCCTGCCCACCGACATTCCATTTTCCGTTCTTGAGTTCGGAGTATAGCAACTGCTTTGGGAGACGGTGGTCAGGCATCCGGATGATGTGGCCGGTCCAGTGGAGTTGATGGCGGAGAACCATCGCTTCAACGCTGGTGGTCTTTGCTTCTTCCAGCACGCTGACATTTGTCCGCTTGTCTCCCCAAGAGATTTGCAGGATTTTCCGGAGGCAGTGCTGATGGAATCGTTCCAGAAGTTGCATGTGACATCTGTAGACAGTCCACGTTTCACAGGCATATAGCAGAGTTGGGAGGACAATAGCTTTATAAATAAGCCCCTTGGTCTCCCTACGGATGTCCCAGTCCTCAAACACTCTCTGCTTCTAGGTTCTTGTGGGTTTTTTCGGGCTATATGGCCATGTTCTAGAGGCATTTCTCCTGACGTTTCGCCTGCATCTATGGCAAGCATCCTCAGAGGTAGTGAGGTCTGTTGGAATTAGGACAATGGGTTTATATATCTGTGGAATGACTAGGGTGAAACAAAGGACTTTTGTCAGTTGGGCTAGGTGTGAATATTTCAACTGACCACCTTGATTAACATACAATGGGCTGACTGTGCCTGGAGCAAACTCTTCTTGTAAGGTAATTAGATGTCCCTGCCTGTTTCCTCTCTGCTGTTTTTGCTGTTGCAATTTTAGAATTTTTTAATACTGGTAGCCAGATTTTGTTCATTTTCATGGTTTCCTCCTTTCTGTTGAAATTGTCCACGTTTGTGTATTTCAATGGCTTCTCTGTGTAGTCTGACATGGTGGTTGTGAGAGTGGTCCAGCATTTCTGTGTTCTCCAATAATATGCTGTGTCCAGGCTGATTCATCAGGTGCTCTGCTATGGCTGATTTCTCTGGTTGAAGTAGTCTGCAGTGCCTTTCATGTTCCTTGATTCGTGTCTGGGCAATGCTGCATTTGGTGGTCCTTCTGTAGACTTGTCCACAGCTGCATGGTACCCGGTAGACTCCTGCAGAGGTGAGAGGATCCCTCTTGTCCTTTGCTGAACGTAGTATTTGTTGGATTTTCTTGGTGGGTTTGTAGATTGTTTGTATGTTGTGTTTCCTCATCAGCTTCCCTATGCGGTCAGTGGTTCCCTTGATGTATGGCAGGGACACTTTTCCTCTGGGTGGATCTTCATCTTGACTCTCGTGGCTTGTTCTTGGTCTTCAACAGAAAGGAGGAAACCATGAAAATGAACAAGATCTGGCTACCAGTATTAAAAAATTCTAAAATTGCAACAGCAAAAACAGCAGAGAGGAAACAGGCAGGGACATCTAATTACCTTACAAGAAGAGTTTGCTCCAGGCACAGTCAGCCCATTGTATGCTAATCAAGGTGGTCAGTTGAAATATTCACACCTAGCCCAACTGACAAAAGTCCTTTGTCTCACCCTAGTCATTCCACAGATATATAAACCCATTGTCCTAATTCCAACAAACCTCACTACCTCTGAGGATGCTTGCCATAGACGCAGGCGAAACGTCAGGAGAAATACCTCTAGAGCATGGCCATATAGCCCAAAAAAACCCCACAAGAACCTAGTGATTCCAGCCATGAAAGCCTTCGACAATACACTCTCTGCTTCATTCGGAAAAATGCTGTACTCGCAGAGCTCAGGCGGTGTTGTATTTCGGTGTCAATATTGACTTTTATGGAGAGGTGGCTACCAAAGTAACAGAAATGGTCAACATTTTCTAATGTTACACTATGAAACTGTATCACTGGCATTGAAAAGGGATTGGCTGGTGACTGCTGGAACAGCACTTTGGTCTTCTCGATGTTCAATGACAGACCGAGCTTCTCGTATGCTTCTGCGAAGGTGTTTAGAATGGCTTGTAGGTCTTCTTCTGAATGTGCACATATGACGTTGTCATCAGCATACTGGAGTTCTATAACATATGTTGTTGCAACCTTGGTTTTGGCTTTCAGTCTGCTGAGGTTAAACAGCTTGCCATCAACAAGATGAAGTATCATACCGATGAAGATGGAGAATAAAGTTGGGGCAATAACACATCCCTGTTTGACACCTGATTCCACCTTAAATAAGGAAGCATATGCCTTTCCCAGAATTTGGGGAAGAAGCTGCAAAAGGGCCCGGTCTGGCTACATTTCCGATCAAAGCGTGGGATTTTGGCCCTTCTCAGCGTCTGCTTGCCCCCATCGCTTTGATCCCGGCCAACGCCATCCAGGGATGTGTTATATCCGTTCCAAATAATGCCTGGAAATCATAACAACGTTGCCCCAGATTTCCTTGCTCAAAGATGCCAAAGGATAATCCGGAAGGCGGAATACCAGATGCTTTAAAGGGAGCTCTATAAATCCCTGTCTGGGGACGATCCCAACGAGTTTGGTGCCCTATTTAAGGGTCGAATGAGTGCGGGTTGACATCTCTTTTCACTGAAAAGGCACAGGAGTGGTAGCTTTGCACAACCTTTAGCCTTCGTTGCTTGTCCAAACTACATGTCCCAAGACTCCATAGAATTGAAAGGGCCAACTTGGGCACTCCAGGTGTTTTGGCCAGTTAGAGTTAGTGGGCCAAAGCTAGAGTCGCCCTGAGGAGAGTGAGTAGGCAGAAGCCTGTTAAGAGTTAGTGGGCCAAAGCTAGCATTGTCCTGAGGAGAGTGAGTAGGCCAAAGCCTTTTAGAGTTAGTGGGCCAAAGCGGGAGTCATCCTGAGGAGAGTGAGTAGGCCGAAGCCTGCTAGAGTGAGTAGGCCAAAGCTAGCATCGCCCTGAGGAGAGTGAGTAGGCCGAAGTCCGTTAGAGTTAGTGGCCCAAAGCTAGCGTCACCCTAAGGAGAGTGAGTAGGCCGAAGCCTGTTAGAGTTAGTTCGTCAAAGCTAGAGTCATCCTGAGAAGAGTGAGTAGGCCAAAGCCTGTTAGCGGCCAAAGCTAGAGTCATCCTGAGGAGAGTGAGTAGGCCGAAGCCTGTTAAGAGTTCGTGGGTCAAAGCTAGTGTTGTCCTGAGGAGAGTGAGTATCAGGCCGAAGCCTGTTAGAGTTAGTTGGTCAAAGCTAGTGTCGTCCTGAGGAGAGTGAGTAGGCCGAAAGCTGTTAGAACTAGTGAGACAAAGCTAGTGTTGTCCTGAGGAGAGTGAGTAGGCCGAAGCCTGTTAGAGTTAGTCGGTCAAAGCTAGTGTCGTCCTGAGGAGAGTGAGTAGGCCGAAGCCTGTTAAGAGTTAGTTGGTCAAAGCTAGTGTTGTCCTGAGGAGAGTGAGTAGGCCGAAGCCTGTTAGAACTAGTGAGACAAAGCTAGTGTTGTCCTGAGGAGAGTGAGTAGGCCGAAGCCTGTTAGAACTACTGAGACAAAGCTAGTGTCGTCCTGAGGAGAGTGAATAGGCCGAAGCCTGTTAAGAGTTCGTGGGGCAAAGCTAGAGTCTTCCTGAGGAGAGTGAGTAGGCCGAAGCCTGTTAGAGTTAGTGGGCCAAAGCTAGAGTCTTCCTGAGGAGAGTGAGTAGGCCAAAGCCTATTAGAGTTAGTGGGCCAAAGTGTGTGTCATCCTGAGGAGAGTGAGTAGGCCAATGCATGTTAGAGTTAGTGGGCCAAAGTGAGTGTCGTCCTGAGGAGAGTGAGTAGGCCGAAGCTGTTAGAGTTAGTTGGTCAAAGCTAGTGTCGTTCTAAGGAGAGTGAGTAGGCCAAAGCCTGTTAGAGCTAGTGAGCCAAAGCTAGAGTTGTCCTGAGGAGAGTGAATAGGCTGAAGCTTGTTAAGAGTTCATGGGCCAAAACTAGCGTTGTCCTGAGGAGAGTGAGTAGGCTGAAGCCTGTTAGAGTTAGTTGGTCAAAGCTAGAGTCGTCCTGAGCCAAAGCTAGTGTTGTCCTGAGGGGAGTGAGTAGGCCAATGCGTGTTAGAGTTTGTGGGTCAAAGCTAGTGCTGTCCTGAGGAGAGTGAGTAGACCGAAGCCTGTTAGAGTTAGTCGGTCAAAGCTAATGTCGTCCTGAGGAGAGTGAGTAGGCCGAAGCCTGTTAGAGTTAGTTGGTCAAAGCTAGTGTCATCCTGAGGAGAGTGAGTAGGCCAAAGCCTGTTAAGAGTTTGTGGGTCAAAGCTAGTGTTGTCCTGAGGAGAGTGAGTAGGCCGAAGCCTGTTAGAGTTAGTCGGTCAAAGCTAGTGTCATCCTGAGGAGAGTGAGTAGGCCGAAGCCTGTTAGAGTTAGTCGGTCAAAGCTAGTGTCATCCTGAGGAGAGTGAGTAGGCCGAAGCCTGTTAGAACTAGTGAGACAAAGCTAGTGTTGTCCTGAGGAGAGTGAGTAGGCCGAAGCCTGTTAGAGTTAGTGGCCCAAAGCTAGTGTTGTCCTGAGGAGAGTGAGTAGGCCAAAGTCTATTAGAGTTAGTGAGCCAAAGCTAGAATTGTCCTGAAGAGAGTGAGTAGGCCAAAGCCTATTAGAGTTAGTGAGCCAAAGCTACAGTCGTCCTAAGGAGAGTGAGTAGGCTGAAGCCTGTTGGTGTTAGTTTGCCTCAGTGTGAGAAAGGCCTGGTATGAGAGAAGCCTTTGTGAGGGGAACTCCAGTATAATGGCTGCTGCGTGTAAGGTTACCCTGTATTTGTTTATTAGTGTTATAGAAACCTTGTTATTGTAAATAGTGTAACTACATTATTTTACTCATTTACAGTAACAAGGTTTCCTATGGAAGAGATAACATTGGCCTTTGTGTTCTCGTTCTTTTTGTCACTTTGGGCTACTGGTGCTGGGCCATGCTGCTGCTAATGAGTTGCTCTTCTGTACATTTTTGAGGATCTTTTGTTATTAAGCCCTATGAGGAGCGGCTTAAAGAGCTGGGCATGTTTAGCCTGAAGAAGAGAAGGCTGAAAGGAGACATGTTAGCCATGTATAAATATGTGAGAGGAAGTCATAGGGAGGAGGCAGCAAGCTTGCTTTCTGCTGCCATGGAGAAACAAAGCCTCCATAGGAGCCTCTACCACACTCTGGGGCAGAGAGTTCCACTGCTGAATGGCTCTCACAGTCAGGAAGTTCTTCCTAATGTTCAGATGGCCCCACTACCTTCACAGATGCAACTGATAAGGACGAGAGACAGGGCCTTTTCGGTGGTGGCCCCTCGACTGTGGATCTCCCTCCTATTGTTCAGAAAACAACTTAAGACTTGGTTATTCAAGCAAGCATTCGGTGAGTGGTAGCAATAATGAATTAAAGGACAACCTCAGGATTGGTGAAATGTCTAAAATGTTTTAGGGTTTTCACCTACAGTTATATGTTACTGATTTGGAAATGTGACGTATTTTTATACATAGGTGAAACACTGAATTTTGTCATTTATTATGTTGTAAACCATTTTGAGTCCCCCCGTCGTCGTCCCCAGGAGTTTTTTTTTTTTTTTGTCGTGTCAGGAGCAACTTGAGAAACTGCAAGTCGCTTCTGGTATGAGAGAATTAGCCGTCTGCAAGGACGTTGCCCAGGGGACGCCCGAATGAATTGATGTTTTTATCATCCTTGTGGGAGACTTCTCTCATGTCCCTGCATGGGGAGCTGGAGCTGACAGAGGGAGCTCATCCACCTCTCCCCGGATTCGAACCTTCAGTCCTGCCAGCACAGGGGTTTAACCCACTGCGCCACCGGGAATTTTTTTTGGTCGTGTCAGGAGCGACTTGAGAAACTGCAAGTCGCTTCTGGTATGAGAGAATTAGCCGTCTGCAAGGACGTTGCCCAGGGAACGCCCAAATGAATTGATGTTTTTATCATCCTTGTGGAAGACTTCTCTCTTGTCCCTGCATGAGGAGCTGGAGCTGACAGAGGGAGCTCATCCGCCTCTCCCCGGATTCGAACCTTCAGTCCTGCCGGCACAGGGGTTTAACCCACTGCGCCACCGGGGGCTCCCCCCCCCCCCAGGAGTGAGAAAAGCAGTATAAGGTAAAGGTAAACTTTTTCCCCTGATATTAAGTCCAGTCGTGTCCGACTCTGGGTGTTGGTGCTCATCTCAATTTCCAGGCTGAAGAGCTGGTGTTGTCCGTAGACATCTTCAAGGTCATGCGGCCGGCATGACTGCATGGGGCGCCATCAGGGGTGGCTCAGACCATTACGCAAAGTAAGCATTTGCAGTATAGTTGATTTTGCCCAGGGGCGCTCTTGCGGGAAAATAGACCATGACATATGCGAGTTGTAGTTACTGGGATATATAGTTCACCTAAAATCAAAGAGCATTCTGAACTCCACCAATGATGGAATTGAACCAAATATGGCACACAGAACTCCCACGACGAACAGAAAATATATATCAGTGATTGGTTGGGGGTGGGGGGGGGGTGCCAAAATACTGTTTGCTTACCCTTGAAAATTACCTAGGGCCGCCTCTGTGTGCCATTACCTTCCTGGTGGAGTGGTACCTATTGATCTACTCACATTTGCATGTTTTAGAACTGCTAGGTTGGCAGAAGCTAGGGCTAACAGCGCGAGTTCACTCTGCTCCCCAGATTTGAACCAGCAACAGTGGTTCTCAACCTTCCTAATGCCGTGACCCCTTAATACAGTTCTTCATGTTGTGGTGACCCTCAACCATAAAATTACTTTCATTCTTACTTCATAACTGTAATTTTGCTACTGTTATGAATCGTAATGTAAATATCTGATATGCAAGATGTATTTTCATTCACTGGACTGGACCAAATTTGGCACAAAGACCCAACATGCCCACATTGGAATAGTGGTGGGGTTGGGAGAGGGATTGTTATGTCATTTGAGAGTTGTAGTTGTTGGGATTTATAGTTCATCTACAATCAAAGAGCATTTTGAACTCCACCAATGTTGGAACTGAACCAATCTTGGCACACATGACCTACAGAAAATACAGGAAGGGCTTGGTGGGCATTGACCTTGCATTTTGGAGTTGTAGTTCACCCACATCCAGAGAGTACTGTGGACTCAAACAATGATGGATCTGGGCCAAACTTGGAACAAATATTCAATTATGCCGAAATGTGCACACTGGTGGAGTTTGGGGAAAATAGGCCTTGACATTTGGGAATTTTAGTTGCTGGGATTTATAGTTCACCTACAATCAAAGAGCATTTTGAACTCCACCAATGATGGAACTGAACCAGTCTTGGCACACAGAACTGCAGAAAATACTGGAAGGGCTTGGTGGGCACTGACCTTGCATTTTGGAGTTGTAGTTCACCCACATCCAGAGAGTACTGTGGACTCAAACAATGATGGATCTGGACCAAACTTGGAACGAATATTCAATTATGCCGAAATGTGAACACTGGTGGAGTTTGGGGGAAATAGGCCTTGACATTTGGGAATTTTAGTTGCTGGGATTTATAGTTCACCTACAATCAAAGAGCATTCTGAACCCCACCACACAGAACCCAGATGAGCAACATAAATACTGCGTTTTCTGATGGTCTTTGGCGACCCCTCTGACACTCTCTCGTGACCCCTCCAACCCCCCCCCCCCCCCCCCAGGTTGAGAAACGCTCCTCTACAATCTTAAATCAATCTGACCTGGCTGAAAATCACATTTTTCGGTTGTTGTAGGTTTTTCCGGGCTATATGGCCATGTTCTAGAGCAGTGTTTCTCAACCTTCCTAATGCCGCGACCCCTTAATACAGTTCCTCATGTTGTGGTGACCCCCAACAATAACATTCTTTTGCTACTTCATAACTGTAATTTTGCTCCTGTTATGAAACATAATTTGGGAGTTGAAGTTGTTGGGATTTATGGTTCACCTACAATCAAAGAGGATTCTGAACTCCACCAACAATGGAATTGAACCAAACTTGGCACACAGAACTCCCATGACCAACAGAAAATACTGGAAGGATTTGGTGTGCATTGACCTTGAGTTTTGGAGTTGTAGTTCACCTACCTCCAGAGAGCACTGCGGACTCAAACAATGATGGATTTGGACCAAACTTGACACGGATACTCAATATGCCCAAATGTGGACACTGGTGGAGTTTGGGGAAAACAGACTTTGACATTTGGAAGTTGTGGTTGTTGGGATTTCTAGTTCACCTACAATCAAAGAACCTTCTATACACCACCAATGATAGAATTGGGTGAAACTTCCCACACAGATCACCCATGACCAAAAGAAAATATTGTGCTTTCTGATGGACTTTGGTGACCCCTCTGACATCCCCTCGTGACCCCCCCCAGGGGTCCTGACCCCCAGGTTGAGAAACACTATTCTAGAGGCATTTTCTCCTGACGTTTCGCCTGCATCTATGGCAAGCATCCTCAGAGGTAGTGAGGTCTCACACTGAGGCCTCTCTCAGACTGAAGCCTCTCTCAGACACATTTTTGTTTGATCCTGCATGACCGAAAAGCTGCACAAAGGGAGCAACTCTACTTTCCCTTCTTAAGATCAGAATGAATTGATTTCTGCACTCTGTGCATGCTCAGAGGCCCTCTGCTCTTCCAAGAGACACATTCCTTGGAATGTTCTCTTTTTCTTTCCTTTTTCTTTCCTTTCTTTCTTTCTTTTGGAACATCACAATTTGAACTCTGTGCACGGAATGACGTTTAGGGCGATGCCAATTCTGCTCCCCAGATGTTTTTTCAGTCTAAGTCATCTGCTGCTGAAATCAGTTTGGAGTCTGGCTGCAATCTATTATTTTTCCTCCAGGAGAGATCGAGAAAAAGGCTTGCAAATCAATTGCTGTAGACTTAGAATATTCTATATCTATTCTTCTTTCCCAGCCAAGCCACTGACTCTCAGCCTCTTCCTCTGAAGAGGCCCAAAGCAAGACGGCCGCCGCTTCCTACTCCTTCGGCCCTTTGCTCATGTTTACTCCCAAATCCTATCTGGTCCAAGGATGGGATGAGATCATCCCATTCCCCAGGTCCAGTTCCAACGTTTGCCTCCATCTGGTTGCAAAAATCCATCAAATCCCCTTTTCCTCCCTGCCCTGCTTTCGGGACTTGACACCATTCACTGTACATCCCACCCAGTTTTTTTCTGGACACTTTTCTGGAGTTCTGCAAGACCTTAAAAGTCCCAATATCCATTGCTATCTGATAACTATGCTGTGCATTGCATACATTACGTAAATAAAGGCCCAATTCCGACTGGTGTCTATACATAGCCTGCTCGTAGAGTTGCCCCTAGGTGAAATCCTATATGGCTACTGATGACATGCTAGGCTTTAGTTTTAGTGGAAAAGCCATACAAAAGGTGCTCAGTGATGCTTCCTCTTCATCCTGGAAAGAAGTGACGAGTGGAGTGCCATCAGTAAGGTCCCGTCCTGGGCCCGGTCCTGTTCAACACCTTTATTAATGACTTAGAGCAGTGGCTCTCAACCTGGGGGTCGGGACCTCTGGGAGGATCACGAAGGAGTTTCAGAGGGGTCGCCAAAGACTATCCAAAAACATAGTATTTTCTGTTGGTCATAGGGGTTCCATGTGGGAAGTTTGGCCCAATTCTATCATTGGTGGGGATCAGAATGATCTTTTATTGTAGGTGAACTATAAATCCCAGCAACCAAAACTCTCAAATGCCAAGGTCTATTTTCCCCAGACTCCACCAGTGTTCATTCACATTGGGCATATTGAGTATTCATGGCAAGTTTTGTCCAGATCCATCATTGTGTGAGTCCACAGTGCTCTCTGGATGTAGGTGAACTACAACTCCAAACTTCAAGGTCAATGTCCACCAAACCCTTCCAGTATTTTCTGTTGGTCATGGGAGTTCTGTGTAGCAAGATTGGTTCAATTCCATTGTTGAAGTTCATAATGCTCTTTGATTGTAGGTAAACTATAAATCCCAGCAACTACAACTCCTAAATGACAACATCAATCCCCTGCCAACCCCACCAGTACTGAAAGAAAGGTTGAGAACCACTGACTTAGATGAAGGGCTAGAAGGCATGATCATCAAGTTTGCAGACGACACCAAATTGGGAGGGGTAGTCAATACTCCAGAGGACAGGAGCAGGATTCAAAACGATCTTGACAGATTAGAGAGATGATGGGCCAAAACTAACAAAATGAAGTTCAACAGGGACAAATGCAAGATACTCCACTTAGGCAGAAAAAACGAAATGCAAAGATACAGAATGGGGGACGATGCCTGGCTCGAGAGCAGTACGTGTGAAAAAGATCTTGGAGTCCTCGTGGACAACAAGTTAAACATGAGCCAACAATGTGATGTGGCAGCAAAAAAAGCCAATGGGATTTTGGCCTGCATCAAGAGGAGCATAGTGTGTAGATCTAGGGAAGTAATGCTACCCCTCTATTCTGCCTTGGTTAGACCACACCTGGAATATTGTGTCCAGTTCTGGGCACCACAATTCAAGAGAGATATTGACAAGCTGGAATGTGTCCAGAGGAGGGCAACTAAAATGATCAAGGTCTGGAGAACAAGCCCTATGAGGAGCGGCTTAAGGAGCTGGGTCTGTTTAGCCTGAAGAAGAGAAGGCTGAGAGGAGATATGATAGCCATGTATAAATATGTGAGAGGAAGCCACAGGGAGGAGGGAGCAAGCCTGTTTTCTGCTTCCCTGGAGACTAGGACGCGGAACAATAGCTTCAAACTACAAGAGAGGAGATTCCATCTGAACATGAGGAAGAACTTCCTGACTGTGAGAGCCATTCAGCAGTGGAACTCTCTGCTCTGGAGTGTGGTGGAGGCTCCTTCTTTGGAAGCTTTTAAACAGAGGCTGGATGGCCATCTGTCAGGGGTGATTTGAATGCAATATTCCTGCTTCTTGGCAGAATGGGGTTGGACTGGATGGCCCATGAGGTCTCTTCCAACTCTTTGATTCTATGATTCTATGAGATCCACCTCTGAATATTTCCACGGAGGACTAGAAAAGACCCTGCACAAATATAAAACATAATCAGCTTTGTTGCAATTCCCATCATGCTTTTCACCATTGGCTGGTCCTGATAGGAGCAGCGGTCCAGTCACGTCTGGAAGGCCACTGTTGCCGACTCCTGACTGTGTCATAGTCAATATAGACCCATCATACTGACCATCTCATGCCATTCAAACTGGATTATTTGGCAGTGTAGATACCATCTCCAGTATTCTAGTCAGCCTTTGTTTGGATACATGAGGACTAGCACCATGCCTTGTTTTGAGCCATTGAGTTAATTTGAGCCTATCTTAAGAGAGGAAAGCGGGGTATAAATATAAAGAGGAGGAGGAGGAAAAATGAGGAAAAAAAGAGGGGAGATAAGGAGAAAATTGAGGAGAATGAGAGGAGAAAGAAGAGTACGGGAAGGAAAAGTGGAAGAAAGGAAAAAGATGGGGAAGGAAAGGAGAAAAAGAAGAAAGGATGAGAAGGGGAGAATGAAAAAGTAGGAGGAAGAGTTTAAAAGAAGGAGCAAATGGAGGAGAAAGGAAGGGTAAAGAGAAGAGGAAGAGAGGGAGAAGATAGAGGAGGAAACCATAAGGAGGAGAAGGAGAAAGAGAAGGAGAAAGGAAAGGGAGAAGATGAATGAGAAGAGGAGGAGGAGGAGAAAGAAAGAAGATTGATGACAAAAGGGGAAGAAGAAAGAGAAGAGAAAGAAACAGAAAGGGAGAAGATGAATGAGAAAAAGAGGAAGAGGAGAGAAAGAGAGAAAGAGCATTGATGACAAAAGAAGAAGGAGAAAAAAGAGAAAGGAAAGGAAAGGGAGAAGATGAATGAGAAGAGGAGGAGGAGGAGGAGGAGGAGGAGAGAAAGAACATTGATGACAAAAGAAGAAGAAGAAAGAGAAGAGAAAGAAAAGGAAAGGGAGAAGATGAATGAGAAAAGGAGGAGGAGGAGGATAAAGAGAGAAAGAACATTGATGACAAAAGGAGAAGAAAGAGAAGAGAAAAAAGGAAGGAGAAGATGAAGGAGAAAAGGAGGAGGAGGAGGAGGAGGAGGAGGAGGAGGAGGAGGAGAAAGAGAGAAAGAACATTGATGACAAAAGAAGGAGAAAGAGAAGAGAAAGAAAAGGAAAGGGAGAAGATGAATGAGAAAAAGAGGAGGAGGAGGAGAAAGAGAGAAAGAACACTGATGACAAAAGGAGAAGAAGAAAGAGAAGGAGGGTGAGAGAGGAGATGGAGGAGGAAAGGAGGAGGAGGAAGAGAAGGAAAAGATAAGAGGAGGAAAGGGAGAAGATTGAGCAGAAAGAAAAAGCAAGAAAAGAAAGAAGGGGGGAAAGAAGGAGAAGGAAAAGAGGAGGAGAGAGAAAGAGAAGGAAAGGAGAAGAAGGAGAAAGAGGAGGAGGAGAGAGAGATGTGGAGGAGGAAAGAAGGAGAAGGAGACAGGGAATGAGAAGATGCAGGAGGAGAGAAGCAGAAGGAGAAGAGGGGGAGAAGGAAAAGAGGAGAAGGAGAGAGAAAGAGAAGGAAAGAAGAAGGAGAAAGAGGAGGAGGAGAGAGAGATATTGAAGAGGAAAGAAAGAGAAGAAGGAGGTAGGGAATGAGAAGATGCAGGAGGAGAGAAGGAGAAAGAGAAGAGTGGAGAAGGAAAAGAGATGGAGGAGGAGGAGAGAAAGAGAAGGAAAGAAGAAGGAGAAAGAGGAGGAGGAAAGATATTGAAGAGGAAAGAAAGAGAAGGAGGAGGTAGGGAATGAGAAGATGCAGAAGGAGAGAAGGAGAAAGAGAAGAGGGGGAGAAGAAGAGAAGGAAAAAGAAGAAGAAGGAAGAGAAGGGGAAGATGGAGAAGGAGAGAAGGAGAAAAAGGAGAGAAGATGGAGGAAAGGAGAGGGAGAAAATAAGGAAAAAATAAGGAAAAGGAGGAGAGGGAGATGATGGAGAAGGAAAGGAGGAGAGGAGGAAGAGAAGGAAAAGAGAAGTAGAAAGAGGAGGAAAAGGAGAAATAGAAGGAGAAGAAAAAGGAGATGGAGGAGGAGGAAAAAAGGAGAAAAAGGAGGAGGAGAAGCAGCAGAAGCAATCTCCTGAGGCAGGTAGTTCCAGATGTTTGAAGCAGGCCTGCAATAACCTTTGGTGGGCTTTCCTTGGGGCTCAACTGTCTGAGGTTGTGTTTCTCCTTCTTCTCTCCCCCATCCCCTCTAGTTTTCCAGGGAACTTTTTCACCAGGGAAACCAAATGTTGATTGTTTCATAACAACAGCTTTTCGCTGGGTGTTTGTTTGCAGGGCGGCGGGGAGGGTGTCCTTCTGTTCCCTTGCAATGGGTCCCCTCTCCCTCCTTTGGCTCTGCGGAGTCCTCCTCCTCGAGAAGATGGTGCGTCAGGGACCCCACCCTTTTGGAGGTCCCTTTGCTGATGTTGAAAAGGGAGGGGAGCTTTCCCTCTCTCTTTTGTGTCTTTTTCATTTCTGGGCAGGATGCCTTGGGGGCCATCCAACTTGGTGCTGGCAGTTCATCCATGCAAGACCCAAAATGTGGGGAGAGCCAGATATTGGGGGAAGGTGGGAAAGGAAGCAAATGTGGTTTTTTTTTCCTCCTTTCCTAGGCCTGGCTCTGTTTGCTTTGCATCTGGATCTGAGAGAGAGAGTTTAGGCCCTTTTGTTGCAACACTATGGGTGCATCTACACCAGTGGTTCTCAACCTGGGGGTCGGGACCCCTGGAGGGGTCACCAAAGACCATCAGAAAACACAGTATTTTCTCTTGGTCATGAGGGTTCTGTGTGCCAAGTTTGGCCCAATTCTATCGTTGGTGGAGTTCAGAATACTCTTTGATTGTAGGTGAACTATAAATCCTAGTAACTACAACTCCCAAGGAGCTCCCGGTGGCGCAGTGGGTTAAAGTACTGAGCTGCTGAGCTTGTTGATCGAAAGGTCGCAGGTTCGATTCCAGGGAGCGGCGTGAGCTTCCGCTGTCAGCCCTAGCTTCTGCCAACCTAGCAGTTCGGAAACATGCAAATGTGAGTAGATCAATAGGTACCGCTCCGGCGAGAAGGTAATGGCGCTCCATGCAGTCATGCTGGGCACATGACCTTGGAGGTGTCTACGGACAACGCTGGCTCTTCGGCTTAGAAATGGAGATGAGCACCACACCCCAGAGTCAGACATGACTGGACTTAATGTCAGGGGACTACCTTTACCTTTTTACAACTCCCAAAGGTCAAGGTCTATTTCCCCCAAACTCCACCAGTGTTCATATTTGGGCATATTGAGTATTCATGCCAAGTTTGGTCCAGATCTACCATTGCATGAGTCCACAGTGCTCACTGGATATAGGTGAACTACAACTCCCAAACTCAAGGTCAATGCCCACCAAACCCTTCCAGTATTTTTGTTGGTCATGGAAGTTCTGTGTGCCAAGTTTGATTCAATTCCATTGTTGGTAGAATTCAGAATGCTCTTTGATTGTAGGTGAACTATAAATCCTAGTAACTACAACTCCCAAAGGTCAAGGTCTATTTTCCCCAAGCTCCACCAGTGTTCACATTTGGGTATATTGAGCCAAGTTTGGTCCAGATTCATCATTGTTTGAATCCACAGTGATCTCTGGATGTAAGTGAACTACAACTCCAAAACTCAAGGTCAATGCCCACCAAACCCTCCCAGTATTTTCTGTTGGTCACAGGAGTTCTGTGTGCCAAGTTTAGGTCAATTCCATTGTTGGTAGAATTCAGAATGCTCTTTGATTGTAGGTGAACTATAAATCCCAACAACTACAACTCCCAAATGTCAAGGTCTATTTCCCCAGATTTCACCGGTATTCACATTTGGGCATATTGAGTATTCGTGTCAAATTTGGTCCAGATCCATCATTACATGAATCCACAGCACTTCTCTGGATGTAGGAGAACTACAACTCCCAAATTCAAGGTCAATGCCCATGAAACCCTTCCAGTGTTTTCTGTTGATCATGGGAGTTCTGTGTGCCAAGTTCGGTTTAAATCCATTGCTGGTGGAGTTCAGAATGCTCTTTGATTATAGGTGAACTATAAATCCCAGCAACTACAACTCCCAAATTACAAAATCAATCCTCCCCCCAACCCCACTAGCATTCACATTTGGGCATATTGGGTATTTGTGCTCAATTTAGTCCAGTGAATGAAAATCCATCCTGCATATCGGATATTTACATTATGATTTATGACAGTAGTAAAATGACAAGTAGCAAGTAGCAACGAAAATAATACAGGGTTAGTCAAAATGCATAGGCCAATAAGCCATTCAATTGAATGGCTTATTGGCCTATGCATTTTGACTAACCCTGTATTATGGTTGGGGGTCACCACAACATGAGGAACTGCATTAAGGGGTCACGGCATTAGCAAGGTTGAGAACCACTGATCTACACTGTACAACATCTATGGCAGGCATCCCCAGAGGTTGTGAGATTTGTTGGAAGCTAGACAAGTTGGGATATCTATCTATCTATCTATCTATCTATCTATCTCTGGGGAATGATTTCCAGAGTGGAAGAAAGAACTCTTGTCTGTTGGAGGCAAGTGTGAATGTTGCAATCGGCCACTTTGATTACCATTGAATGGCCTTGCAGTTTCAAAGCCTGACTGGTTGCTGCCTGGGGCAATCCTTTGTTGGGAGGCAGGGGCGGCTCAACCCATTACGCGAAGTAAGCATTTGCAGTATAGTTTATTTTGACCAGGGGCGCTCTTGAGACGCTCTTGGGGGGAAATAGACCTTGACATACGCAAGTTGTAGTTATTGGGATGTATAGTTCGCCTACAATCAAAGAGCATTCTGAACTCCCCCAATGATGGAATTAAACCAAAGATGGCACACAGAACTCTCCCGACGAACAGAAAATATATATCAGTGATTGGTTGGGGGGGGGGGGGCGCCAAAAGTTGAGGGGAGCACCAAAAGTTGGGGGGGGGGGCAAAATACTGTTTGCTTACCGTTGAAAATTACCCAGGGCCGCCTCTGATGGCAGGCATCCTCAAAGGTTGCCAGGTTTGTTGGAAGCTAGGCAAGTTGGGTTTGTTTATATATATATCAGGGGAATGATATCCAGGGTGAGAGAAAGAACTCTTGTCTGTTGGAGGCAAGTGTGAATGTTGCAATTGGCCACCTTGATTAGCATTGAATGGCCTTGCAGTTTCAAAGCCTGGCTGCTGCCTGCCTGGGGGAAATCCTTTGTTGGGAGGTGTTAGCTGGCCCTGATTGATTCTTGTCTAGAATCAATCAACCAACAAGTGACACCCCCCCCCCCCAGAGGCGGCCCTAGGTAATTTTGAAGTGAAAGCTTCAGTAGAGACCCTTTCCCCCCATGATAATAACTCTTCCAGGAGTAATTTCCCTTCGAGGAGTAATTCTTCTCACTTCCTGTTGTTTTAGTCCGTTCTTAACTAGGAGTCATTTGTAAGTTGGCTGTTTGTAACTCGGGGACTTACTGTATTGATGCAGAGGGAATCGTTGCTGCTGGGGTGGGCTTGGATTCGATGTTAAGACCCGGGCGGAGGCCTTGGTCCTGGCAGACCAGCTGTTCTCTCTGTCCAGGGTTTCTGCGAGGTCAGGAGGAGAACGCTCTGTCCTTTCCTCTTGCAGACCGACAGACGTGGCCTTGTCCGTGGACCGGGTGCGGCCCCCTCCCCAGAGGCAAGCAGCTGAGAAGGATGGAGGAGAAGAAGACACTTGGCCCAGCTTGATCTCATCCTTCTTTCTCTTTCTAAAACGTCTCCCTTTGGAGCCTCCGTGGGTGAGACCAGCTCCCATTCGGAAAGTCAGTCCAAAAGTGACTCGGACTACAGCTCCCATCACTAGAAAGGGCAATGGTAGATGATAGAGATTGCAAAGATACAGAATGGGGGACGATGCCTGGCTCGAGAACAGTACGTGTGAAAAAGATCTTGGAGTCCTCGTGGACAACAAGTTAAACATGAGCCAACAATGTGATGTGGCGGCAAAAAAAGCCAATGGGATTTTGGCCTGCATCAATAGGAGCATAGTGTCTAGATCTAGGGAAGTCATGCTCCCCATGCTCTATTCCGCTTTGGTTAGACCACACCGGGAATATTGTGTCTAATTCTGGGCACCACAATTCAAGAGAGATATTGACAAGCTGGAATGTGTCCAGAGGAGGGCGACTAAAATGATCAAGGGTCTGGAGAACAAGCTCTATGAGGAGCGGCTTAAGGAGCTGGGCATGTTTAGCCTGAAGAAGAGAAGGATGAGAGGAGACATGATAGCCATGTATAAATATGTGAGAGGAAGCACAGGGAGGAGGGAGCAAGCTTGTTTTCTGCTGCCCTGGAGACTAGGACGCGGAGCAATGGCTTCAAACTACAAGAGAGGAGATTCCATCTGAACATGAGGAAGAACTTTCTGACTGTGAGAGCCGTTCAGCAGTGGAACTCTCTGCCCCGGAGTGTGGTGGAGGCTCCTTCTTTGGAAGCTTTTAAACAGAGGCTGGATGGCCATCTGTCAGGGGTGATTTGAATGCAATATTCCTTCTTCTTGGCAGAATGGGGTTGGACTGGATGGCCCACGAGGTCTTTTCCAACTCTTTGATTCTATGATGGGAGCTGCAATCTGATTGCATCTAGATCTTTCTGCAGGAATGTCAGCCCTCCATATCCACAAAGTGGGTACAGAATATGCTCTTTGATTTCATCTATGCTGACGATCATGCCATCATCGCTCAAGCAGGGAGCTTGAAAAGAGTTGAACAGAAGCTCTCTGAAGCTTTAGATGCTCTAACTGCCTATTGCAGGGAAGACAAACTGATCCCTAATCCATCTAAGACATGTAATTTTCATCTGAAGAACAGACAAACATCTCAAGCTCTGAGAATGACCTGGGAAGGAATCCCACTGGAACATTGCAGCCAAGGGCGGCTCAACACATTACGCAAAGTAAGCATTTGCAGTATAGTTGATTTTGCCCAGGGGCGCTCTTGAGGTGCTCTTGGGGGAAAATAGACCTTGACATATGCGAGTTGTAGTTACTGGGATGTATAGTTCACCTACAATCAAAGAGCATTCTGAACTCCACCAGTGATGGAATTGAAGCACATATGGCACACAGAACTCCCACGACGAACAGAAAATATATATCAGTGATTGGTTGGGGGAGGGGGGGGGGGCGCCAAAATACTGTTTGCTTACCATTGAAAATTACCTAGGGCCGCCTCTGCCTGGGAGTCACTCTGAACCATGCTCCGAAGAAGCACTGTGCAGCTATCAAGCAATAAGTGGGTGCTGGAAACAACATCATACTAAAGCCGACTGGCATAACCTGGGGATCACAACCAGACACAGTGAAGACATCTGCCCTTGCACTTTGCTACTCTGCTGCTGAGTATGCATGCCCAGTGTGGAACACATCTCACCACGCTAAAACAGTGGATGCGGCTTTTAATCAGACATGCCTCATTATCACAGGATGGAGAAATTATACTGTTTAGTCAGTATTGCACCACCTGACATCCACCTGGAAGTAGCAGCCTGTAATGAAAGGACCAAGGCAGTGACATCTCTGGCCCATCCCCTGTTTGGATATGAGCCAGCATGCCAACACCTTAAATCTAGAAATAGTTATCTAAGATCTGCAGAGACACTCGCAGGAACACCTCAGTAAGCAAGAGTCCAAAAGTGGCAGGCTAAAACCCAGAATCTCAATCGGTGGCTGATACCAAATGAGAGACTCCCCCTTGGGCACACAGAAAAGTGGGTGACTTTCTGTCCCTATAATAATTGGATTCTGAAAAAAATTGGAAACAAGGATCAATGGAGACTCCTTTCCCCAAGATAATAACTCTTCCAGGAGTGAATGTTCCTTCCGAGGAGTAGCTTTCTCTCACTTCTTGTTGTCTCACCCCTGTTCTTAACTATGAGTCGTTTGTAAGTCAGAGGTTTGTAACTCAGGAACATCCTGTATGCATATACATCCAAAAGTAAAGCATCGATTTTTGCCATTTTATATCACCAAATGCCAGTGTATATAATGGGACTCGAGCTTCTGTGGACATTGGGGTCTATGATAGGACACAACAGTAGGCTCATTGTGCTTGGGGATGATGGGAGATGTAGTCCCCATCTCCTCCCACCCCAAAGGGAGAGCTAATGTTTTTCCAGGCTGGCTTCCAAATAGAGGAGTGGGTTTTACAAGACAAAAGCTTGGAAATAATTCAGGGAACCTTGGCTCCCAGCCCCAAAAGACCCCCCATTTTGGCAATAAATGCAGCAAAGTGCCAAAAAAGAGGAAAGGAGAATTAAACCCAGGCCTCTTGTATCTTGCAAGCTTTCCCGGCCAAGTTCGTTTAACCATTGCATGCCCTGATTCTTTCTCTAATGGCTCTAAACATTGCAGTTTTGCTTGACCTGTTGGATTCCTACCGGTTACGCTGCTGGCACAAATAATAACAATAACAATAATGTAGGTACAGCAGTTCCTCATATAAGGATGGAGAATGCCAGGCTCTACCTGTTGGATTTCTACCTGGCACTAATAATAATAATAATAATAATAATAATAATAATAATAATGTGGGTACCACAATTCCCTATTATATAGGGGTGGAGAAAAAGTGAAACGCTACCTGTTGGATTTCTACCTGTCAATAACAACAATAATAATAATGTAGATACATAATAATAATAATAATAATGTGTGTGCCACAATTCCCTGTTATATAGGGGTGGGGGGAAAGTGAAGCGCTACCTGTTGGATTTCTACCTGTCAACAACAACAACAACAACAACAACAACAATGATGTAGATACATTAATTCCCCAATATGAGGATGGGAGTAAGCAAGGCTCTACCTGTTGGATTTCTACCTGGCACTGATGATGATGATGATGATGATGATGATGATGATGATGTAGTACAGTAGTTCCCCAATATGAGTATTGGGGGGGGGGGGGGAGTGAGGCTCTACCTGTTGGATTTCTACCTGGCACTAATGATGATGTAGATACAGCAATTCCCCAATATGAGGATGAGGGAAAAGTGAGGCTTTACCTGTTGGATTTCTACCTGGCACTAATGATAGATAGATGGATGGATGGATGGATAGATAGATAGATAGATAGATAGAGAGATGGAGCAATTCCCCAATATGAGGATGGGGGAAAAGCGAGACTCTACCTGTTGGATTTCTACCTGGCACTGATGATGATGATGATGATAATGATGATGATGATGTAGGTAAAGCAATTCCCCAATGTGAGGATGGAAAATAGCGAGTCTGTACCTGTTGCATTTCTACCTGGCACTGATGATGATGATGTGGGTACAACAATTCCCCAATATGAGGATGGGGAAATAAGCTCTACCTGTTGGATTTCTACCTGGCATTAATAATAATAATAATAATAATAATAATAATAATAATAATGTGGATACAACAATTCCCCAATATGAGGATGGGGAAATAAGCTCTACCTGTTGGATTTCTACCTGGCAATAATAGTACTAATGTAGATACAGCAATTCCCCAAAATGGGGATGGGGAAATAGCGAGACTCTACCTGTTGGATTTCTACCTGGCAACAACAACAACAGCAACAATAATATAGGTACGGCAATTCTCCAATATGAGGATGAGAGAAAGTGAGGTTCTACCCATTGGATTTCTACCTGGCAATAATAACAATATAAGTACAGCAATTCCCCAATATGAGGATGGGAGAAAGTGCAATAACAACAACAACAACAGCAACAACATTGAGATAGCCATTCCCGAATATGAGGATGGGAAAAAGTGTGGCTCTACCTGTTTGATTTCTACCTGCCACTAAGAATAAAAAATAATGTTGATACAGCAATTTCCCAATATCGGCGCCCCTGGCAAAAAAAAGTGTACCGCAACCGCTTACTTAGCGTAATGGACGAACCACCCCTGCTTACCGGGGGAGATAGGGCAGGTTATAAATAAAGAATTATTATTATTATTATTATTATTATTATTATTTAGGAGTCTGTACCTGTTGGATCCCTACCTATTCCAGTTGTGCAAAAGGGGTGGTATTGTAGATATTTGAATATTTTAGGACCGAATTGGGGGGGGGGGGGATCTGAGCTCAAATTCAAATCTGGGGAAGGGGAAAGAGGCACAGAGAAGGGGGCCCATCCCTCCAGCCTGCAGAGTCCCATCTGTTCCTTATTAAAAGTTGCCAGAAAACTGCGCATTCCGAGGGCTGGGGTTAACCTTCGCTGTGCCAGGCTCCAAGGAACCGCACGTCCCAAGGAGAAAGAGGAAAGGATGCAAAGGCCTTGGCTGCCATCCCTCCTTTTCTTCCTCCTCCTTCCCTTCTTCTTCATCACCCAGACTGGAATTTCAGATGCAACTTCCAAGGGGAATGCGAGAACTACATCTCCTTGACCCCATTTATATCTGCCACGCTCAATGCTATGGAATCTGGGGATTTCTAGTTCAGCGAGGCCATCTTCACACCACCTTTGGCAGACTATAGAACAAAGGGTGCCTCTAGCCATGTACAGAGTGTATTTCCTTCCTCCTTGACACCTTGGGGACTGTAAGGCATAGCTTTGGATTGAGCAAAGGGCGGAGTGCCTCTGTGCATGTGCAGAGTGCATTCTCTTTCCCCTTGAAACCATTGGTGCTGTAAGGTATAGCTTTGGAATGAGCAAAGGAGTGCCTCTGTGCATGTGCAGAGTGCGTTCCCTTTCCCCTTGAAACCATTGGGACTGTAAGGTATAGCTTTGGAATGATCAAAGGGCAGAGTGCCTCTGTGCATGTGCAGAGTACATTCCCTTCCTCCTTGAAACCATTGGGACTATAAGGCTTAGTTTAGGGGACGGCAAAGGGCAGAGTGCCTCTGAGCATGAGCAGAGTGCATTTCTGTTCCATTTGGACTGCTGGATTGAGCTCTGCAATGTCCAAGGGAAAAGGAAAACACAGAGTGCCTCTGAGCATGAGCAGAGTGCATTTCTGTTCCATTTGGACTGTTGGGTTGAGCTCTGGGATGTCCAAGGGAAAAGGAAAACACAGACTGCCTCTGAGCATGAGCAGAGTGCATTTCTGTTCCATTTGGACTGTTGGGTTGAGCTCTGCAATGTCCAAGGGAAAAGGAAAACACAGAGTGCCTCTGGGCACGAGCAAAGTGCATTTCTGTTCCATTTGGACTGCTGGATTGAGCTCTGGAATGTCCAAGGGAAAAGGAAAACACAGAGTGCCTCTGAGCATGAGCAAAGTGCATTTCTGTTCCATTTGGACTGCTGGATTGAGCTCTGGAATGTCCAAGGGAAAAGGAAAACACAGAGTGCCTCTGAGCATGAACAAAGTGCATTTCTGTTCCATTTGGACTGTTGGATTGAGCTCTACAATGTCCAAGGGAAAAGGAAAACACAGAGTGCCTCTGAGCATGAGAAAAGTGCATTTCTTTTCCATTTGGACTGCTGGATTGAGCTCTGGAATGTCCAAGGGAAAAGGAAAACAGTGCCTCTGAGCATGAGCAGAGTGCATTTTCTTCTTTCTCGAACAAAAAACAAAGGGCAGAGTGCCTCAAGGCATGGGCAGGTGCATTCCCTTCCTCTCCGGACTCATTGCGATTGTGATGCATAGTTTTGGAACTCCCAAGACCAGAAGGCACCTAGGCATGCACAGAGAGCATTTCATCCTGAGCTCAGTAGCATCATAAGCTTGTATATCTGAGATTAGGAAAGAGGAAAAAAAAATAAGTGGGCTGATGTAAGTTTTCTGGACTGTCTGGCCATGTTCCAGAAGCATTCTCTCCTGACGTTTCGCCCATATCTATGGCAGGCATCCTCAGAGATTGTGAGGTCAGTTTTAAACTATATCTGTGGAATGTCCAGGGTGGGTAAAGAACTCTTGTCTGTTGGAGGCAAGTGTGAATGTTGCCATTTGCCAGCTTGATTATCATTGAATGGCATTTCAGCTTCAAAGTGTGGCTGCTTCCTGCCTGGGGGAGCCCTTTGTGTGTTATATTAATTGTACTGTTTTATTTGCTTGCTGTTTTGTTTTTTACTGATGTGTTGTTGGGCTTGGCCTCATGTAATGCACCCCGAGTCCCCTTGGGAAGATGGTGGCGGGGTATAAATTAAGTATTATTACTACTAGTAGTAGTAGTAGTATTACTAGTATTACTAGTATTATTAGTATTATTAGTATTTGTTGGGAGGTGTTAGCTAGCCCTGATTTATTCCTGCCTGGAATTCCCCTGTTTTTGAGTGTTGCTTCCGACAAATGATTCCCCCAGACAGTAAGCAGCCAGGCTTTGAAGCTCCAAGGCCATTCAATGCTAATCAAGGTGGCCAATTGCAACATTCACACTTGCCTCCAACAGACAAGAGTTCTTTCTCCCACCCTGGACATTCCACAGACATATAAACCCCACTTGCCTAGTTTCCAACAGACCTTACAACCTCTGAGGATGTCTGCCAGAGATGTGGGTGAAACGTCAGGAGAGAATGCTTCTGGAACATGGCCATACAGCCCTGAAAAAAACTCAGAGCAACCCACCCCAAGTCCCCTTGGGGATATGGTGGCGGGGTATAAATTAAGTATTATTATTATTATTAGTAGTAGTAGTAGTAGTAGTAGTATTACTATTATTATTATTATTATTATTATTATTATTATTATTATTTGTTGGAAGGTGTTAGTTAGCCCTGATTTATTCCTGCCTGGAATTCACCTGTTTTTGAGTGTTGCTTCCAACAAATGATTTTCCCAGACAGTAAGCAGCCAGGCTTTGAAGCTCCAAGGCCATTCAGTACTAAACAAGCTGGCCAATTGCAACATTCACACTTTCCTCCAACAGACAAGAGTTCTTTACCCTTTGTTTTTTGTTTAAGAAAGAAGAAAATGCACTCTGCTCATGCTCAGAGGCACTGTTTTCCTTTTCCCTTAGACATTCTACAGCTCAATCCAGCAGTCCAAATGTAATAGCAATGCACTTTGCTCATGCTCAGAGGCACTCTGTGTTTCCCTTTTCCCTTGGACATTCCAGAGCTCAATCCAACAGCCCAAATGGAACAGAAATGCACTCTGCTCATGCTCAGAGACACTCTTCCCTTTGAGTGTTCTCAAAGAGTTCTTTCTCCCACCCTGGTCATTATTCCACAGATATATAAACCCCACTTGCCTAGTTTCCAACAGACCTCACAACCTCTGGGGATGCCTGCCATAGATGTGGGCGAAACATCAGGAGAGAATGCTTCTGAGACATGGCCGGACAGCCTGGAAAACTCACAGCAACCCAGTGATTCGGGCCATGAAAGCCTTCGACAACTGACCTCACAACCTCTGAGGATGCCTGCCACAGATGTGGGCGAAACATCAGGAGAGAATGCTTCTGAGACATAGCCAGACAGCCCGGAAAACTAACAGCAACCTAGTAATTCTGGCCATGAAAGCCTTCGACAACAGACCTCACAACCTCTGAGGATGCCTGCCACAGATGTGGGCAAAACGTCAGGAGAGAATGCTTCTGAGACATGGCCAGACAGCCCGGAAAACTCACAGCAACCCAGTGATAAAGGCCATGAAAAAAGATAGAAAAAAAGAAGCTTTGGATCTTATCAGATGTGAATTCTCAGCAAGCTTCCCCAGTCATGTTCAAACGAAGCCAAACTGCATTAAATCGACAATGTAGATGCACCCCAGGTTATCTTGCAGTGTGGAAAATGGGGAAATTCAATACAGGGGTTGGGATATCTAGGTTGAGGGGAATTAGAGGGGAATAGTGAGAGTAGGCGCCGTGGGAGGGAAGCGTGTCGAACACCGGGCATTTGGAGCACCTTTAATTATCTCGAAATTACAGCGTCTGGCAGAGAGACGCAAACATTTCCTTGGCATATTATTCCAAGGGGATCGTTTTGTTCTGTGCCAAATTGGACTTTTTTCCCCTTCCCCAACAAGAGAGTTTCCATCAGTGCATCGGAGCATGAGATGAAGATACTGGGGATCGGGGTTCGAGTGTCCACTAGGCCTTGGCTGGATGGCCATCTGTCGGGAGGGCTTTGATAGTGCCTTCCTGCCTATCTTCATGAGCTCTTCTAACTCTAGGGTTCTATGACTCTCATTCCAGCCAGGCGGAGGCACCAGTCCCTTTTATTGGACATAGGAAAAGGGGGAAATATCACACAAAGTGGGGAGAACCGATCCCATCACAAAGGAAAAGTACATCAGGAGACACAATCCACACAGACCCAAAGCCCCCTCCCTTGACACATTCACAAAGAAGTAAAGAAACCTCGCTTTCCAAATGGTGCCCTCTGTATCCCGAGTCCTTTTGGGGCATGGATCGGGCCCCATGCCAGCCGGGGCCGGATTTCCCCCAAGGATCTGGCAAAAAGGGAGAAGGTCTCAAAGTTTGGTCCTGAGGATGCAGAGTTCTCCTTCCCATCAGCAGCTCTCCTCGAGAGGTTTTCGAAGCAGAGGCGGGATGGCCATCTGTTGGGAGGGATTTGATGGTGTCTTCCTGGGGTTGGACTGAATGGGCCTGGGACGCAGGGGACGTTTGGTTAGGAGCACTAATAACAACTGGGTCTCTAGGCACCACGCTCCAAGTCACCAAACCGTACCGCAAAGGGTTGTCCTGAGTTAAAGTCCACCGCACCTCCAGTGACAGAAAGACATGTCCTCTCTGATACCAGAGATGTGGTCATCCAGAGGTTGGATGGCCATCTGTCAGGAGGGCTTCGATTGTGTCTTCCTGCCTGGTGGAATGGGGTTGGACTGAGTGACCTTAGATACTGAGCCAAATGGAGCAAAGGTGGCCAAGCACTGGAGCCTCTTGTGGGTGTATATCCTAGTTGGCAAGAGGAGGTCTTCCTCTGCCGGCAAACGGTCTCGTTGTCCTAAAAAGGCCTCCTCGGCGTTGGCTTATGTCCACCCCATCGTCAACCAGCCTGTCCTCCTGAGGTTCTGTATGTCTCGGACGTGTGGCGAGGGAAGGAGCTCAAAGCTGCTCTTTGTTGACCTACAACTCCCGCCAGAAAGGATGCTGGGAGTTGTAGTCCTGAAACAGCAAGTTCTAGCTCTGCATTGGTGGCCTACATCCCGTTCAGAGCTTTGGATGTTGCGTCTTTTCTGCCCAAAAGTCAGCAGCTGTGTCACAGTGTGTCCCAAGAGAGGGGCACCGGGCCCAACGCGTGGCTCAGACGCTGGTCCGGCACGTGGCGCCTTGGCCCGGCCGGGAGGATGGCGCTGGTGGCGCGGCCCCTTTCCCGGCCGAGCTGATGACCCAGCGGTAACACTGGGTCACGCTTCTTGTCTTGGCCTGAGCACCGCAGCGGGTGCAGTAGACGATGCCCAAGGCCAGCATGATAACCAGGAAAACGCAGAGGGGCACCAGCAGGGCAACCAAGAGCCAGCGGTCATCCCGCCTCACCTGGGCACCACTCTCCTCCGCGATCGGGGTGGGACTTGGTGGAGTTGGAGTGGCGGGGAGTGCCCTTATCCTCCAAACTGCAGCACCTTTATTGACGTCGAGTAAACCAGTGGATAGCAATGGCGGTTGAGTGGGGGTATCAGGAGTGGTAAGGTCTGGATTGGACTCTGAGGAGAGAGTGGGATCAGAGGTGGGGAGGATAGTGTGAGTGGGACCAGGAGTAGGGGCCACAGAGCTGGTCTTCCATTCGAGCTCTAGGGAAGGGAGTTGGGGCTCCACTTCCGTGGGGCTCCAATCCAAGGGTGGTAAGTGGACATCGGGGGGCTCTGTGTCCGGCACCATGCGGGGCACCACTCGAGGGTCTGGTATCGAAGGCGAGGCGTCCGCTTCAACGTCTCGGAAGACCGAGAAAGCATCCGATGCAGTCCAGCGGTCGTCTAAGAAGTGGCGCCCCTCCATATCCCGTTCAGGGGGCCAGCCGTGGCCAAAAGGCTGAAAGTAGCCACCGCCAACGCCTTGTGGGTGGCTCTCGGCGGTGGCCAAAGGCGGCAAATTGGCCACCAAGAGGCAGCTGATGCCGTCAGCATCCAGCTCGTAGCCCTCGGTGCAGTAGCACTCGAAGCCACCCACGTAGTTGACGCACATCTGTTGGCACACGCCAGGGAATTGGCACTCGTCGGTGTCGGTGCACTGGCTGGGATCCTCCTCGGAAGGGCCGAAGCCCAGATGGCAACGGCAAAGGAAGGAGCCTTCGGTGTTTTCGCACTGGTGGTCGCAGGGCACTTCTGCGCATTCGTCGACGTCCAGGCAGTCGCGATGATCATCACTGGGTTCATAGCCAGCTGGACACTGACACTGTTGGCTGCCATCGGGCAAGGTCTGGCATCCAAAGGGACAAGGACATGGATCGTGAGCCGAGGAGGATTGGGCGCAGGAGTGGCCATCGGGGAGGAGGTAGTAGCCATCGTGACATTCGCAGGAGTAGCCTCCGTCGTCAGCTTCGTCCAGGCAGAGTTGTTGGCACCCACCGTTATCTCCTTCGCAACCGCTGGGCATCGGGAAATGGGCACTCTGTTCTGGGCACAGAATTCCTGACGTCTCGGACCACGCCACCGAGCCGTCCTCTTTCTCGAGACACAGCAGCGATGCCACCGACGGCCCCGATGGATCTGTCCCGGCACAGATGACGGCCGCCACTGTCCCAAAGGGCACAAAGGCCAAGCCAGGTCCGGATGGGCCGAAAGGGGTGCTGTAACTAACGGCACGGAGTCCCCGGCTCTCGCTGTGCGCCCCATCAAGGCCGGGGCACATCCCTCGGAAGGTGAAGTGGCAAAGCAAGCCATCCACTGGCACCGTGCAGGAGCCTTCAATCCATTCAAAGTCTACATCGTCCAGTACCACACACCGAGGAGCAGAGCAGCCTACGCTGTTACTTCCGACGGCAGAAGATGCCCAGTTGGTGTAACTAGTCTCCTGTTCGCCGGTGGTCCATGCAAAGCCCCTGAGCGGCCGCTGAGGATGGCACTGCCGAGGAGGCCGCTGCAGGCCGATCCAGAACAACCGTCGGGGCTGCTCCATCCCCGATTCTGCATGGCTCTGGAGCAGCTGCTCAACTTGAGTCGCTTCCTCGGCCCGTTTGAGGGTGGCCAAGTTGCCCCCCATTTCCCGACAGCTACGCCAGGCCTCTAAAAAACTGCGACGCTGGAAGTAGACGGCGTAGCAGCCTTCGGGGCCACAGGAGGCATGGGGTGGAGGGGGCTCCAAAGCGAAGACCCCCAGCCAAAGCAGCAGGAGCAGCCCAAAGAGGGCCGTCGGAGGGAGCATGGCTGGGCCTCGTCCTGCGTCCCTGCGCCCGTCCAGCGCTCTGAGAGTCGAAAGGGTCCCCCCAGCCCTTCCCATTCATCCTGGGAGGAGCCGCTCCCCTTCCCCGCCTTTTGCCCTTCTAAGGACTCAAATTGAGCCTCTTCCAAGAGATTTCGGGAGGAGGAGAGGATGGAGGAGAAAAGGAAGGGAAAGAGGGAGACAGATGCAAAACCCGGCCTTCTCCTCCAATCCATCTTTTCTGCTTGGTTTCTCTTCAACAGAGGCAGGGTTGGCATCTGTCTGGAGAGCTTAGATTGTGTCCTGCTGGGGTCTCTTCCAACTTTATGAGTCTATGAAGCCCATGTCTCCATCATTGCCTCCCTCCCCTCAATGTTTTGTGGCCAAGGCTTTTCCCATTGGGTTTATGGATCCCTTTGAAAACTCAGGAGAATGGAGAGGTGGGCTCTCCATCATTGGAGGTCTTTTGCAAGAGATTTGAAGCATGACATCCAGCCACCAAACTGCATTAAATGGTCAACATAATTGGGAACTGAGAGTCTGCTGTATTTAATGTTGTTTGGGTACATGTAAACACATGCCATAGGTGCACATGGAGACATTGCATTTTTTGAACGACACCTCCCAGCATTGTTTTCCAAGTGATGGCGACATGCCTTAATACAGTGTTTCTCAACCTTATAGAATCATAGAATCAAAGAGTTGGAAGAGACCTCATGGGCCATCCAGTCCAACCCCCTGCCAAGAAGCAGGAATATTGCATTCAAATCACCCCTGACAGATGGCCATCCAGCCTCTGCTTAAAAGCTTCCAAAGAAGAAGCCTCCACCACACTCCGGGGCAGAGAGTTCCACTGCTGAACGGCTCTCACAGTCAGGAAGTTCTTCCTCATGTTCAGATGGAATCTCTTTTCTTGTAGTTTGAAGCCATTGTTTCGTGTCCTAGTCTCCAGGGAAGCAGAAAACAAGTTTGCTCCCTCCTCCCTGTGGCTTCCTCTCACATATTTATACATCGCTATCATGTCTCCTCTCAGCCTTCTCTTCTTCAGGCTAAACACGCCAAGCTCTTAAGCCGCTCCTCATAGGGCTTGTTCTCCAGACCCTTGATCATTTTAGTCACCCTCCTCTGGACACATTCCAGCTTGTCAATATCTCTCTTGAATTGTGGTGCGCAGAATTGGACACAATATTCCAGGTGTGGTCTCACCAAGGCAGAATACAGCATGGGGATCATGACTTCCCTAGATCTAGACACTATGCTCCTATTGATGCAGGCCAAAATCCCATTGGCTTTTTTTGCCGCCACATCACATTGTTGGCTCATGTTTAACTTGTTGTCCACGAGGACTCCAAGATCTTTTTCACACGTACTGCTCTCGAGCCAGGCATTGTCCCCCATTCTGTATGCATTTCGTTTTTCCTGCCAAAGTGGAGTATCTTGCATTTGTCACTGTTGAACTTCATTGTGTTAGTTTTGGCCATTCATCTCTCTAATCTATCAAGATCGTTTTGAATCCTGCTCCTATCCTCTGGAGTATTGGCTCTCCCTCCCAATTTGGTGTCATCTGCAAACTTGATGATCATGCCTTCTAGCCCTTCATGTAGGTCATGAATGAAGATCCTGATCAGGACCGGGCTCAGGACGGAACCCTGCTGATGGCACTCCACTTGTCACTTCTTTCCAGGATGAAGAGGAAGCCTTGGGGAGAATCACCCTCTGGGTTCGTCCATTTAACCAATTACAGATCCACCTCCCCATAGTTTTGCCTCGCCCACATTGGACTAGTTTCCTTGCCAGAAGGTCATGGGGGACCTTGTCAATGGAAGGCCTTACTGAAATCCAGGTACGCTACATCCACGGCATTCCCCGCATCTACCCAGCTTGTAACTCTATCGAAAAAAAGAAATCAGATTAGTCTGGCATGACTTGTTTTTAATAAATCCATGTTGACTATTAGCGACGGCCTCTCCATCATTGGAGGTTTTTTGCAAGAGATTTGAAGCACGACGCTGGAGGTCCAGCCACCAAACTGCATTAAATGATCAGCGTAATTGGGAACTGAGAGTCTGCTGTATTTAATGTTGTTTGGGCACATGGATACACATGCCATAGGTGCACATGGAGACATTGCATTTTTTGAATGACACCTCCCAGCATTGTTTTCCAAGTGATGGCAACATGCCTTAATACAGTGTTTCTCAACCTTCCTAATGCCGTGACCCCTTAATACAGTTCCTCATCTTGTGGTGACCCCCAACCATAACATTATGTTCGTTGCTACTTCATCACTGTAATTTTGCTACTGTTATGAATCGTCATGAAAATATCTGATATGCAGGATGTATTTTCATTCACTGGACCAAATTTGGCACAAATACGCCCAAATTTGAATACTGGTTGTATTGGGGGATTGATTTTGTCATGTGGGAGTTGTAGTTGCTGGAATTTATAGTTCACCTACTATACAATCAAAGAGAATTCTGAACTCCACCAAAGATGGAATTGAACTAAACTTGGCACACAGAACTCCTTACTTATTTATTTATTTATTTATTTACTTACTTACTTACTTACTTGGCCAACCCTCGTTGTCCAAGTAGGACAAAAGGAAGGCATGTCAAACCAACCCCGACAGGACCGCCTTCCACCTGGAAACCGATGCCCTCACTGTGGGAGATCAAGAATAGGGCTCCACAGTCACCTACAGACCCACCCTGTTCTTGATCTGCATTGTCTCCTGCAGTGAGGGCATTGGTTTCCAGGTGGAAGGCGGTCCTGGTCGGGGTTGGCTTAACGCACCTTCCTCTTGGCACGTTTCTCTCTTTTACCCTCCATTTGTGCCTCTTCAAATTCTGCAGCACTGCTGGTCACAGCTGAACTCCAAGTGGAGCGCTCACAGGCCAGGGCTTTCCAGTTCTCAGTGTCTATGCCAGACTTTTTAAGGTTGGCTTTGAGCCCATCTTTCAATCTCTTTTCCTGCCCACCAACATTCCGTTTTCTGTTCTTGAGTTCGGAGTAGAGCAAGTGCTTTGGAAGACGGTGGTCAGGCATCCAGACAATGTGGCCAGTCCAGCAGAGTTGATGGCAGAGGACCATCGCTTCAATGCTGATGGTCTTTGCTTCTTCCAGCACGCTGACATTTGTGTGCTTGTCTTCCCAGAAAATTTGCAGGATTTTCTGGAGGCAGCACTGATAGAATCATTCTAGGAGTTGGGTGTGACGTCTGTAGACAGTCCACATTTCGCAGGCATATAGCAGGGTTGGGAGGACAATCTATATATATAAAAATGCTCTGTGCGTAATGAGTACCTTAAAAGCAAAAGAACCAATCAACGAAATCACACCAAATTTGGCAACAAAACGTCTCACAACACAAGGAGTGGCCATCACTCAAAAAATTATGATTCTGTCATTTGGGAGTTGTAGTTGCTGGGATTTATAGTTCACCTACAATCAAAGAGGATTCTGAACTCCACCAACGATGGAATTGAACCAAACTTGGCACCCAGAACTCCCATGACCAACAGAAAATACTGGAAGGGTTTGGTGGGCGTTGACCTTGAGTTTGGGTGTTGTAGTTCACCTACATCCAGCGATCACTGTGGACTCAAACGATGGATCTGGACGAAACTCTACACAAATACTCAATATGCCCAAATATGAACACTGGTGGAGCTTGGGCAAAATAGAACCTTGACATTTGGGAGTTGTAGTTGCAGGGATTTATAATTTACCAACAATCACAAGAGCATTCTGAACCGCATCAAAAATAGAATTGGGTCAAACCTCCCACATAGAACCCCCATGTGGGCCACAGCAAAGTGTGGCAGGGGACGGCTAGCAGTTTTATAAACAAGCACCTTGGTATCCCTATGGATGTCCCGGTCCTTCAACACTCTCTGCTTCATTCGGAAAAATGCTGCACTCACAGAGCTCAGGCGGTATTGTATTGACAACTTGACATTTGGGATTTATAGTTCACCTACAGTCAAAGAGCATTCTGAACTCCACCAAAGATGGAATTGAACCAAACTTACGAAGTATCAACGAAAATAATTTTATGGTTGGGGGTCACCACAACATGAGGAACTGTATTAAGGGATCGCAGCATTAAGAAGCTGGAGAAACACTGCAATAGGTGTACATGGAGATGTTGCATTTTTTTAAAGGACCCCTTCTAGCACTGAGTGCCAAAAAGTCACATTTCTGAGTGATATCTTAATACAGGGGTCCTCAAACTTTTTAAACCGGGGGCCAGTTCACTGTCCCTCAGATCGTTGGAGGGCTGGACTATGGTTTTTTTTTTAAAAAAATCAATAAAAAAATTCTATGCACATTGCACATATCTTATTTTGTTTATTACAGCCACTCATACACAATAGCCAGACTGGCTCGCAGGCCCTCAGGACTCTCTGGTCATTTGGACATCTGAAAATCTCCATAATCCACTCAAGAATGCATTGTTTCCCTTTGTCCTTTCCCTTTGGAAGGGCCCTTAGAGAGGGTTCTTTCTAGCCCTCTTTAGGCAATAATTCCAGGAGCAGAGAATGGGAAATCTTCCTATATCTAGTCTGAACAAAATCTGGCTACCAGTATTAAAAAAAAGTCTAAAATTATAACTATAAATAAAGAACAGCACTCAAACACAGTGGAAATCCAGACAAGAAACAATCAGGGCCAGCTAATCACCTCTCAACAAAGGATTCTCCCTAAAAACAGTCAGGCTATGAAATGGTAATCAAGGTGGCCAATTGAAATATTCATACCTACCTCTAACAGACAAGAGTTCTTTCCCCCACCCTGGATCTTCCACAATTTTCCTAGTTTTCCTCTGACATGAAGTCCAGTCATGTCTGACTCTGGGGTGTGGTGCTCATCTGCATTTCTAAGTCGAAGAGCCGGCGTTGTTTGTAGACACCTCCAAAGGTCATGTGGCCAGCATGACTGCATGGAGCGCCGGGGCAGCCTCCCTTGGCTGGCTCACACTGCCCATCGGGCCCGATGGGCAGCATGAGCCTGCTAAGGGAGGAGCAGCATCGCGTGGCCTACTCTCACATAAAGCACCTTGCGAGGTGCTTTACGCGAGAGTAGGCTGCGCAGGGCAGCCGCCCTTGGCTGGCTCATGCTGCCCATCGGGCCCGACGGATAGTGTGAGCCAGCCAAAGGAGGGGCACTGTGTGTGTGTGTGGGGGGGGGGGGGGGTTGCTCCTCCTCCACGGGCAGGATAAGTGCCCTTGGCAGGCCAGAAGTGGCCCGCAGACCGTAGTTTGGGGACCCCTGCCTTAATAGAAGGCATGATCAGAGTCTAAGATGACTGCAACAGATTAGAGAACGGGACCAAAACTAACAAAATGGATGTCAACTCTTAGATCTAGGGTGGAGGACCCCTGGTTTGAAAACATGGGAAAATGTTCTAGGGTTCTTAGTGGGTTCAAACTGAACAGGAGTCAACAGTGTGATGCAGCAGCAGAATAGGCCAACGCGATTCTAGGAGGTAGAGTCGAAATCGAGAGAAGTCATACCCCTGCTCTCCTTCTCTGTTGGAAGTGGTTCAATTGTGTCTTCCTGCATTGCGGAATAGGGTTGGACTGGATGGCCTTTGGGGATCCCTGCTATGAGAATCAGAAGAAACTGAGCTAAGAGGGAGAGGCAATAAGGAAATAAGTGGAATTCCTTCTGCGTGGGAAAACGGCAGGGGAGACCTGAGAGGCGGGGAGGGAAAGGCAAAGCGGAGCATCCTTGGCTGGGCCTTGAAGCAATTAATGCGCCGCCCCTCCTGCCAGAGAGGAGCATCGAGGCACGGCTCTTCCTGGCAGTGGGGCCCCCGGCAATCTTTGCGACAACGCATTGGGCTTGCTAAATGCCTTGATCCATCCCACCCAAAGCTTTCCCGGTGGCTCCAGCTGGGCCATCTGCAAGCAGGCCTTTTCCATTTTGGCGAATGCTTTTGCTCCGACTTCACCAGCTTTGCATCTCCCTTCCCGGGGGATGCCTTGTGAAAACGTTTTATTGCCCCTTTTAAATAGTTTATAAGTTCCACATCCTCCACCCTGGGGCTGTGTCACCCTTCCAGATGTGTGGGAAGAGTGGGATCCACGGACATATTTCTGGATGATAGGCCTCGCAGTACATTCAAGGGTCCCAACTGCAGCCTGGAAAAGTGGTTGTCTGTGCCGTCTGAATGATGCCGAGTTCGCCCCAGACCCCTGCTTCCCAGCTGATCTGACCAGCTGCAGGGAGTTCCGCAGTTCCTGGGTGCCACGTTGGGCCAGCGCTGATGAAATGTGTCCCAGCAGCAGCCTCAACCAGAGACTCTTTGCAGCTTTGAGCTCTCTCATTTCGCTTTTCCCCCCAGCCCAAACATTGTAACATTACCCTAAATAAAGACTAATTGAATTGTAACCTTCACCTCTTCATAGTGATACATTGTGTCCTTTTCTTGACTCACTAAACCAGTGGTTCTCAACCTGGGGGTCGGGACCCCTGGAGGGGTCACGAGGGGGTTTTAGAGGGGTCGCCAAAGACCATCAGAAAACACAACATATTCTGTTGGTCATGGGGTTCTGTATGGGAAGTTTCACCCAATTCTATCATTGGTGCGGTTCATGATTCCCTTGATTATAGGTGAACTATAAATCCCAGCAACTACAACTCCCAAATGTCAAGGACTATTTTCACCAAACTCCATCTGTGTTCACATTTGGGCATATTGAGTATTCATGCCAAGTTTGATCCAGATCCATCATTGTTTGAGGCCACAGTGCTCTCTGGATGTAGGTGAACTACAACTCCCAAACTCAAGTTCAATGCCTGCTAAACCAGTGTTTTCCAATGGTCCTGGGAGTTCCATGTGCCAAATTTGGTTCAGTTCCATCGTTGGTGGAGTTCAGAATGCTCTTTGATTATAGGTGAACTATAAATCCCAGCAACTACAACTCCCAAATGACAAAATTAATCCCCCCAACCCCACCAGTATTCAAATTTGGTCCAGTGATGAAAATACATCCTGCATATCAGATATTTACATAATTCACATTTTTCCAGACTGCGGGGGCTGCTGGCCCGCCTGGAATGCCTTCCCAGGCGGGACCATTTGGCAATTTTGATCATATCTCAATAGGATGTAGGGGGTCTTCGGAAAGCTGCACCTCGTCCTAATCTGTCACCCATTGAACTTTTCTTCCACTGAAGACTTCAGTCACAGCACCCTCATTGTTCCCAAATCTCCGCCCTGGAAAAATCCGGATCTTGGCAGGATAGCCAAACATCAATGTTTGTTACAGCCACTCATACACAATAGCCAGACTGGCTCGCAGGCCCTCAGGACTCGCTGTTCATTTGGACATCTGAAAAGCTCCATAATCCACTCAATAATGCATTGTTTCCCCTTGTCCTGCCGCCCTCTCTCCTGATTCATCAGAGCGCAGAGGTGGAAGGCGCCCAGCGATTGGTTCAGGCGCTCGGAGGCGGCCAAGCCTTCTCCACTAAATGATTGGTGCCAGCCAATCACCGTCGAGCCAGCAGAGGGACGGGGAGCGGGAAATTCAAACTGACAAATCTGTTTCGGTATAAAAATGGCTTTTATTTGTACTCATGTTATACTTAGCTTGGCGAAATATTGCAGCTTTGCATCCTTTCCAGCTGGATCGCTATGAAATCATCTCGGCGGCGCTTCCTTCAACTTTGGTGAGATTCTTTTTGGGAACTTAGGGAAAAATCTTTTTAAATTGCGGCTTCTCTTGCTCACCACTGTAGCGAGCCCTTTTTGGTGGGTCCGCAGGGTCTCTCCTTTAGGGACAGACTCTTCTAAATTCCTGCTCGACTTCATGATTATGAGTGCTGCAGTCCAAAAAAAAATATGTAGCTTTCCTAAGCGAAGGATTACTATTACTCATAGGTTGTATCACCTTCCTTGCATCCCAAATGGTGCGTGTGGCTCTCTCTTCTAGCCTACCAAAAGGTCCGTCTGCATTATATAATTAATCCAGTTTTGATCCCACTTTTCAACGCTGCGGAATCTTAGGAGAAGTGGCCCAGTAACCTATACCATAGAAGGTTAAAGGTTTTGCAAAACTACAGCACAGATTCCTTGAGGTCCCATTCACCTATCAGAGTGCGTCTACACTGCAGAATTAATGCAATTCGCAACAACTTTGGCGTATTGCAATGCTATGGAGTCCTGAGAGTTGTAGTTTGTGGTGAAATCCTTGGAATTGCAGTTTGCGATTGAGTCCTGAGAGTTGCAGTTTGCTACGATGTCCTGGGAGTTGCAGTTTGCTGTGGAGTCCTGAGAGTGCAGTTTGCTATGGTGTCTTGGGAGTTGTAGTTTGTGATGGAGCCCTGAGAATTGTAATTTGTTATGGTGTCTTGGGAGTTGTAGTTTGTGATGGAGTCCTGAGAGTTGCGGTTTGCTATGGCATCCTGGGAGTTGCAGTTTGCTATTGGGTCCTGGGAGTTGTCGTTTGTGATTGAGTGCTGGGAGTTGCTGTTTGCTATGGTGTCCTGGGAGTTGCAGTTTGTGATTGAGTCCTGGGAGTTGTAGTTTATGGTGGAATCCTAGGAATTGCGGTTTGCTATGATGTCCTGGGAGTTGCAGTTTGCTATGGAGTCCTGAGAGTGTAGTTTGCTATGGTGTCTTGGGAGTTGTAGTTTGTGATGGAGTCCTGAGAATTGTAATTTGTTTTGGTGTCTTGGGAGTTGTAGTTTGTGATGGAGTCCTGAGAATTGTAATTTGTTATGGTGTCTTGGGAGTTGTAGTTTGTGATGGAGCTCTGAGAATTGTAATTTGTTATGGTGTCTTGGGAGTTGTAGTTTGTGATGGAGTCCTGAGAATTGTAATTTGTTATGATGACTTGGGAGTTGTAGTTTGTGATGGTGTCCTGAGAGTTGCGGTTTGCTATGGCATCCTGGGAGCTGCAGTTTGCTATTGAGTCCTGGGAGTTGTCGTTTGTAATTGGAGTGCTGGGAGTTGCTGTTTGCTGTGGTGTCCTGGGAGTTGCAGTTTGTGATTGAGTCTTGGGAGTTGCAGTTTGCTATTGCGTCCTGAGAGTTGTAGTTTGCGATGGCATCTTGGGAGTTTCGGTTTGCGGTGGCGTCCTGGGAGTTGTAGTTTTGCAAGGACTTTCCTGCCTTGAGGACCTACAAAGCTTCTCGTCCAAAGGTCTTTCCCAGATTCACCACACAGTAGCCTGAGCATCTTTTGCAAGACCTTTTCATGGGGTCACTGCAATTTCCATACAATAATTGATTTCTTTGGGTCCTTCTTCATCTTAATTTGCCTTTTGCAAATGTTTTCAAACCTACAGAAGGGGGAAAAAAACAATAGAGAAACATGTTGCTCCTCGAAAGGCCTGCCCTTGCGTCCCCAAAGCTCAAATATTGCGAATATTGTGTTTTTTGCCGGAATAACATCACCGAAGCCTGCGTTTGGGACGGAGGAACAGGCATGAATAAGCGCAGAGGCATGACAGAGCTCCCTTAGCGCCGGGGGTTTGGAGGGATGAGGTTATAGATTTATAGAACAGCTCCGGGAGGTTCGGGAACAAATGGTTTTCTTCTCCCGCCGTCTTCCCGCCCTGCGACGTCGGTTTTGCACGATTCTTTTGCAAATCCCTTGCAGAGAGAATGGCCCTTTGGCCTTCGCTTTCTTGCTCCAGTTTGCATCATTTTTCTCCAGGGAGTTTGCATCTTGAAGAGCCAGAAAACCTTCTTATCTGTTTAGAGGAGAAGGGCAATGGGGTGTTGTATATATATGTATGTATTGAGGAATTTTTTGGCAGGAAATTCCTAACCATTTGACCTTTGTCATCCAAATTCTCGTGAGATCAGACCAAAGTAGACCCTCTGAGTCAATGGCATTGACCTGTGTTTGTACTTGCCATTTCACAGTGGATCCAATGAGTCTCGCATTTGACATCAGGATCCCAAATGACCTTCCCAGATTAGCGAACTGACAAACGAACTGGGAGAAATATATGCTACGTCCCTTAGGAAACAATTAAATCTATAGGTTCTTGTGGGTTTTTTCGGGCTATAGAGCCATGTTCTAGAGGCATTTCTCCCGACATTTCCCGATGAGTCTCGCATTTGACATCAGGATCCCAAATGACCTTCCCAGATTAGAGAATTGACAAACGAACTGGGAGAAATGTATGCTACATCCCTTAGGAAACAATTAAATCTATAGGTTCTTGTGGTTTTTTTCGGGCTATAGAGCCATGTTCTAGAGGCATTTCTCCCGACATTTCCCGATGAGTCTCGCATTTGACATCAGGATCCCAAATGACCTTCCCAGATTAGAGAATTGACAAACGAACTGGGAGAAATGTATGCTACGTCCCTTAGGAAACAATTAAATCTATAGGTTCTTGTGGGTTTTTTCGAGCTATAGAGCCATGTTCTAGAGGCATTTCTCCCGACATTTCCCGATGAGTCTCGCATTTGACATCAGGATCCCAAATGACCTTCCCAGATTAGCGAACTGACAAACGAACTGGGAGAAATGTATGCTACGTCCCTTAGGAAACAATTAAATCTATAGGTTCTTGTGGGTTTTTTCGGGCTATAGAGCCATGTTCTAGAGGCATTTCTCCCGACATTTCCCGATGAGTCTCGCATTTGACATCAGGATCCCAAATGACCTTTCCAGATTAGCGAATTGACAAACGAACTGGGAGAAATGTATGCTACGTCCCTTAGGAAACAATTAAATCTATAGGTTCTTGTGGGTTTTTTCGGGCTATAGAGCCATGTTCTAGAGGCATTTCTCCCGATGTTTCCCGATGAGTCTCGCATTTGACATCAGGATCCCAAATGACCTTTCCAGATTAGCGAATTGACAAACGAACTGGGAGAAATGTATGCTACGTCCCTTAGGAAACAATTAAATCTATAGGTTCTTGTGGGTTTTTTCGGGCTATAGAGCCATGTTCTAGAGGCATTTCTCCCGATGTTTCCCGATGAGTCTCGCATTTGACATCAGGATCCCAAATGACCTTTCCAGATTAGCGAATTGACAAACGAACTGGGAGAAATGTATGCTACGTCCCTTAGGAAACAATTAAATCTATAGGTTCTTGTGGGTTTTTTCGGGCTATAGAGCCATGTTCTAGAGGCATTTCTCCCGATGTTTCCCGATGAGTCTCGCATTTGACATCAGGATCCCAAATGACCTTTCCAGATTAGAGAATTGACAAACGAACTGGGAGAAATGTATGCTACGCCCCTTAGGAAACAATTAAATCTATAGGTTCTTGTGGGTTTTTTCGGGCTATAGAGCCATGTTCTAGAGGCATTTCTCCCGATGTTTCCCGATGAGTCTCGCATTTGACATCAGGATCCCAAATGACCTCCCCAGATTAGCGAACTGACAAACGAACTGGGAGAAATGTATGCTACGCCCCTTAGGAAACAATTAAATCTATAGGTTCTTGTGGGTTTTTTCGGGCTATAGAGCCATGTTCTAGAGGCATTTCTCCCGACGTTTCCCGATGAGTCTCGCATTTGACATCAGGATCCCAAATGACCTCCCCAGATTAGCGAACTGACAAACGAACTGGGAGAAATGTATGCTACGTCCCTTAGGAAACAATTAAATCTATAGGTTCTTGTGGGTTTTTTCGGGCTATAGAGCCATGTTCTAGAGGCATTTCTCCCGACGTTTCCCGATGAGTCTCGCATTTGACATCAGGATCCCAAATGACCTCCCCAGATTAGCGAACTGACAAACGAACTGGGAGAAATGTATGCTACGTCCCTTAGGAAACAATTAAATCTATAGGTTCTTGTGGGTTTTTTCGGGCTATAGAGCCATGTTCTAGAGGCATTTCTCCCGACGTTTCCCGATGAGTCTCGCATTTGACATCAGGATCCCAAATGACCTTTCCAGATTAGAGAATTGACAAACGAACTGGGAGAAATGTATGCTACGTCCCTTAGGAAACAATTAAATCTATAGGTTCTTGTGGGTTTTTTCGGGCTATAGAGCCATGTTCTAGAGGCATTTCTCCCGACATTTCCCGATGAGTCTCGCATTTGACATCAGGATCCCAAATGACCTTTCCAGATTAGAGAATTGACAAACGAACTGGGAGAAATGTATGCTACGTCCCTTAGGAAACAATTAAATCTATAGGTTCTTGTGGGTTTTTTCGGGCTATAGAGCCATGTTCTAGAGGCATTTCTCCCGACATTTCCCGATGAGTCTCGCATTTGACATCAGGATCCCAAATGACCTTTCCAGATTAGAGAAGTGACAAACGAACTGGGAGAAATGTATGCTACGTCCCTTAGGAAACAATTAAATCTATAGGTTCTTGTGGGTTTTTTCGGGCTATAGAGCCATGTTCTAGAGGCATTTCTCCCGACATTTCCCGATGAGTCTCGCATTTGACATCAGGATCCCAAATGACCTTTCCAGATTAGAGAAGTGACAAACGAACTGGGAGAAATGTATGCTACGTCCCTTAGGAAACAATTAAATCTATAGGTACTTGTGGGTTTTTTCCGGCTATAGAGCCATGTTCTAGAGGCATTTCTCCTGACGTTTCGCCTGCATCTATGGCAAGCATCCTCAGAGGTAGTGAGGTCTGTTGGAAGTAGGACAATGGGTGTATATATCTGTGGAATGGCTGGGGTGGGGCAAGGAGCTCTTCCCTGCTGCAGTTAGGTGTGAATGTTTCAGCTGATCACCTTAGAATCATAGAATCATAGAATCAAAGAGTTGGAAGAGACCTCATGGGCCATCCAATCCAACCCCCTGCCAAAAAGCAGGAATATTGCATTCAAATCACCCCTGACAGATGGCCATCCAGCCTCTGCTTAAAAGCTTCCAAAGAAGGAGCCTCCACCACACTCCGGGGCAGAGAGTTCCACTGCTGAACGGCTCTCACAGTCAGGAAGTTCTTCCTAATGTTCAGATGGAATCTCCTCTCTTGTAGTTTGAAGCCATTGTTCCATTGCGTCCTAGTCTCCAAGAAAGCAGAAAACAAGCTTGCTCCCTCCTCCCTGTGGCTTCCTCTCACATATTTATACATGGCTATCATATCTCCTCTCAGCCTTCTCTTCTTCAGGCTAAACATGCCCAGTTCCCTAAGCCGCTCCTCATAGGGCTTGTTCTCCAGACCCTTGATCATTTTAGTCGCCCTCCTCTGGACACATTCCAGCTTGTCAATATCTCAGGCATTTGAAGGCCTGCCTGAGCCTGGGAAAATCTCTTGCTGGGAGGTGTTAATCTGTGCCTGGTTGTTTCCTCTCTGTTGTTTTGCTGTTGTAATTTTAGAGTTTTTTAATACTGGTAGCCAGATTTTGTTCATTTTCATGGTTTCCTCCTTTCTGTTGAAATTGTCCACATGTTTGTGGATTTCAATGGCTTCTCTGTGTAGTCTGACATGGTGGTTGTGAGAGTGGTCCAGCATTTCTGTGTTCTCAAATAATATGCTGTGTCCAGGCTGGTTCATCAGGTGCTCTGCTATGGCTGACTTCTCTGGTTGAAGTAGTCTGCAGTGCCTTTCATGTTCCTTGATGCGTGATTCCAGACTACTTCAACCAGAGAAGTCAGCCATAGCAGAGCATCGAATTGTGCCTCGGATATGTAAGCCGCCCTGAGTCCCCTCCGGGGTGAGAAGGGCGGGGTAAAAGTGAACCAAATAAATAAATAAATAAATATTGTCCCACCCTGGTTTTTCCACAGATATATAAACCCAAGGACTTTTGTTACATTTACAATGTAAACATGGTTTACAACGTAAACATTACATTTTTATTTATATAAGATTATTATTATTATATTTTAGTGTGATGGAATCTTCTTCTTCTTCTTAAATAGAGGCTGTCCATCTGTCAGGAGGGCTTTGATGGTGTTTTCTGGCAGAATTGGGTTGTACTGGATAGTTCTCCATAGATCTAGGTTCTTGTAGGTTTTTTCGGGCTATAGGGCCATGTTCTAGAGGCATTTCTCCTGACGTTTCGCCTGCATCTATAGCAAGCATCCTCAGAGGTAGTGAGGTCTGTTGGAAATAGGAAAATTGGTTTATATATCTGTGGAATGACTGGGGTGGGGCAAAGAGCTCTTCTCTGCTGGAGCTAGGTGTGAATGTTTCAGCTGATCACCTTCATTAGCATTTGAAGGCCTGGCTGAGCCTGGGAAAATGTTCTGTTGAGAGGTGTTAAGATGTGCCTGGTTGTTTCTGCTGTTTTGCTGTTGTAATTTTGATGAATCTATAGTGAACTAAGACGGTGTCTGCTTCTCTGGATGGCCATCTGTCAGGAGGGCTTTGATTAGAGCTTCTCTCTGGCAGAAAAAGGTTGGTCTGGATGGCCTTTGGGACCCCTTCCAACTCTAGAATTGTGTTTTACAGGCCACCTCTGCAGAGGAAGCCCTCTATTTAGGGACGGGAGGAGGCCAGGAAATGCTCCCTCTCCTGCCTTCGCATTGTTTTTGCTTAGGGGTGGTCTTGGTGCCGAATGCGAACATGGGATTTCTGGAGGTGGCCTTCGAAGGAAAGGTGGTCTGGAGGCAGGAGGGAGGCCCCCGTTCCGCCGCAATCTCTTGGAATGTGCCTCTGCTGAGTATGCAGAATTCTTTGGAAAGTCAAGTTGAGATCAAGATGCTTATCTATGTTCCCTTGTTAAACGCTTATAGGGTCGGCTTTGTTTCTTCAAACAAAAGAAGAAACAGCACATCCCAAATGAGTCCCTTCTCCTCCCATCGGCTTTCTTCACTCTGCGGCTTTAACTATATTATGCACAGGCATGAGAAATATGATTGCATTTCCTACGTTTGCATTTCAAGATCATACACAGATATGGGATACAGTATTGTATGGACACTGTATACCTTTGCATTTCAGGATCATACATAGATATGGGATATAGGATTGTATGCATTTCAGGATCATACATAGATATGGGATATAGGATTGTATGCATTTCAGGATCATACATAGACATGGGATATAGGATTGTATGCATTTCAGGATCATACATAGACATGGGATATAGCATTTCAGGATCATACATAGATATGGCATATAGGATTGTATGCATTTCAGAATCATACATAGATATAGGATATAGTATTGTATGCACATTGTATACCTTTGCATTTCAGGATCATGCATAGATATGGGATATAGGATTGTATGCATTTCAGAATCATACATAGATATAGGTTATAGGGTTGTATGGACATTGTATACCTTTGCATTTCAGGATCATACATAGCTATGACTGCATGGAGCGCCGTTATTTGTTATTATATTTGTGACCCACTTCAATTCGCAGCTCAAGGCGGAATACACCAAAGTCACACCATATCAACATAGAATATATACAGTAAAATACATATGTCAAAACACGCCATCCTGAAGTCTCCATTCTGATTAATGACTGGGCCAAGCTATGGAAAAATCTTGAACTATTTCAGGGCCGTCTTCTTTAAAATTAATATACTGCTACGAATTTATTTTTTGGAGAGAGAGATGGAAAAATAAATAGGTGAAAGTGAGTGAAAGAGAGGAGGCTGTCTCAGAAACAGAAACATGCAAACATTTTGTGGAAAGAACTGCATGTTATAATAAATAGATGGTGGAATCCTTCCAAAAACACAATCCTTCTCTATCTCTTGAATCAGGCTTTGAAGGAGCATTTGGTCTCCAAAGGAAATATCGCACCCTGGAGGCAGAGGGCACACAACACAGCTCAAAATGTTTCATTTATTGCACACTAGCTTGGGGACCCGGCGCTGCCCGGGTTATTTGAGAAAGGCATTGTGTGGCAAAGGTGTTCTTTATCAGTTATCAGTTAGTGAAGGTACTGTGAATCCCATCGTGCATGGTCCATCCTCCTCCAAACAGCCCCTGGATGTAGAGTGGGTTATAGTGGCTCCAGAGGCGGCCCTAGGTAATTTTCAACGGTAAGCAAACAGTATTTTGGTGCCCCCCAACCAATCATTGATATATATTTTCTGTTCATCGTGGGAGTTCTGTGTGCCATATGGATTTATCAAAAACAAGTCATGCCAGACTAATCTGATCTCTTTCTTCGATAGAGCTACAAGCTGGGTAGATGCGGGGAATGCCGTGGATGGAGCGTACCTGGATTTCAGTAAGGCCTTTGACAAGGTCCCCCATGACCTTCTGGCAAGGAAACTAGTCCAATGTGGGCTAGGCAAAACTACGGAGAGGTGGATCTGGAATTGGTTAAATGGACGAACACAGAGAGTGCTCACTAATGCTTCCTCTTCATCTTGGAAAGAAGTGACGAGCGGAGTGCCACAAGCAGGGTTCCGTCCTGGGCCCGGTCCTGTTCAACATCTTTATTAATGACTTAGATGAAGGGCTAGAAGGCAGGATCATCAAGTTTGCAGACGACACCAAATTGGGAGGGAGAGTCAATAGTCCAGAGGACAGGAGCAGGATTCAAAACTATCTTGACAGATTAGAGAGATGAATGGCCAAAACTAACAAAATGAAGTTCAACAGTGACAAATGCAAGATACTCCACTTTGGCAGAAAAAATGAAATGCAAAGATACAGAATGGGGGACAATGCCTGGCTCGAGAGCAGTACGTGTGAAAAAGATCTTGGAGTCCTCGTGGACAACAAGTTAAACATGAGCCAACAATGTGATGTGGCGGGAAAAAAAGCCAATGGGATTTTGGCCTGCATCAATAGGAGCATAGTGTCTAGATCTAGGGAAGTAATGCTACCCCTCTATTCTGCTTTGGTTAGACCACACCTGGAATATTGTGTCCAATTCTGGGCACCACAATTCAAGAGAGATATTGACAAGCTGGAATGTGTCCAGAGGAGGGCGACTAAAATGATCAAGGGTCTGGAGAACAAGCCCTATGAGGAGCGGCTTAGGGAACTGGGCATGTTTAGCCTGAAGAAGAGAAGGCTGAGAGGAGATATGATAGCCATGTATAAATATGTGAGAGGAAGCCACAGGGAGGAGGGAGCAAGCTTGTTTTCTGCTTCCTTGGAGACTAGGACGCGGAACAATGGCTTCAAACTACAAGAGAGGAGATTCCATCTGAACATTAGGAAGAACTTCAGCAGTGGAACTCTCTGCCCCGGAGTGTGGTGGAGGTTCCTTCTTTGGAAGCTTTTAAGCAGAGGCTGGATGGCCATTTGTCAGGGGTGATTTGAATGCAATATTCCTGCTTCTTGGCAGGGGGTTGGACTGGATGGCCCATGAGGTCTCTTCCAACTCTTTGATTCTATGATTCTATGATTCTATGACTCCCCCTGGGCACACAGAAGACTGGGCGACTTGGAAGGCGCTGAACAGACTGCGCTCTGGCACAATGAGATGCAGAACCAACCTTCAGAAATGGGGCCTCAAAGTGGAATCCTCGACATGCGAGTGCGGAGATCTGCAAACCACTGACCACCTGCTGCAATGCAACCTGAGCCCTGCCACATGCACAATGGAGGACCTTCTTGCGGCAACACCAGAAGCACTCCAAGTGGCCAGATACTGGTCAAAGGACATTTAATCAACTACCAAACTCACAAATTTTGTATTTTCTCTGTTTGTTTGCTTTGTTCTGTTAGAAATGTAATATAATTGACTGGCTGCCCTGACACAAAAAATAAAAAATAAATAAATTATATATATAGATATAGATTAAGGGTGCATCTAAATTGAAGAATTAATGCAGTTTGATACCACTTTAACTGCTGTGGTTCAATGCTATGGGATCCTAGAAGTTGTCGTTTGTTGATGCACTAAAAAAACATAAGAAATTTCTTTGAAATCTTTAAAGCACATATCATACTCTCATTATAGACTATAATGAGCGGCCTGAAGCTTGCGATGTAAACATCGTAATTCCAGAGACTGACAACAGGCTAGAAATAGTTCTGCAAAAAAGCCGAGACGACTAGGCTTTGGATAAAGAACCATCTGGGAAATGTAAACATAGGTTAGCTGTTCTTTCGTACCCGCTTTCATATAATAACACCATTTCATAACAAAAGTTAATGCCGACATTCCAACTTTGGTTTAATAATAGTGAAATTCTAATTAAAGTGAAAGGATCTTGCTCGAACCACTTTAGGCAGGATTCCAAGTTGCATATGAGCCATATAAATCCTTATAGATCCTGGAGGATTTTAAGCAGAGGGTGAAAGGCTATCTGTCGGGAGGGCTTGGATGGTCTTTTTTAATGCCAGAATGGGGTTGGACTGGATGACCCTTGGGTTCTCTTCTATGACTCCATAATCATCAACATCATCTTTGATAATAGTATTTATTATTTATCATGTCAGAAGCGAATTGAGGGTGCAGTTATAATGTATTTTGCTAAATGCCTTTGACGAGAAGCTGGTCACTTGGACTGTCTGTGGTGTCACCGTGAGAAGGTCCTCCATTGTGCATGTGGCAAGGCTCAGACTGCATTGTAATAGGTGGTGTGTGGTTTGCTCTTCTCCACACTGGTATTGAAGTCGATAGGAACTTTAGGAGGGTCTTCCCCAGGAGGAGGCACCCTAAGACCCCACCAAAGAGGGATCACTACTTTGGCGAGCTAGGAGAAGCCTGATTTCAGCAATTTTTATTTCTTTAAAAATTCAAAAGAAATCTCACCAAAGTTGAAGAAGCGGCACCGAGGTGTTTTATTAGCGATTCAGCTGAAAAGGATGCAATGTAGCAATCATTCGCCTACAGAGCATGTGGTTACAGAGATCAGAGACATTTTTCTAGGAAAAACAGGCTCAAAAGTTTCAAAATTCCCGCCCTCCGCCCAGCTCGACGATGATTGGCTGACGCGATAACAGCTGGGAGAAGGCTCGGCTGGCCGCCCTGCGCCAGAGCCAATCACAGAGCTCCTCCGCTGTGCAGGAGCCAATCAGAAAGCTCCTACCACCTCAGCGCTCTGGCAAATCAGGAGAGGGGAGGCGGGACGAAGAAGAAACAATGTGCTGATGAGAGGATTATAGGATTTCATGCCTTGGGAATCTTGAGTCCTAGAATCATAGAATCAAAGAGTTGGAAGAGACCTCATGGGCCATCCAGTCCAACCCCCTGCCAAGAAGCAGGAATGTTGCATTCAAATCACCCCTGACAGATGGCCATCCAGCCTCTGTTTAAAAGCTTCCAAAGAAGGAGCCTCCACCACACTGCTGAATGGCTCTCACAGTCAGGAAGTTCTGTGTCTGAGAAATCTGGCCTGTGAAAGATGCGCAGTCTATTGATGGGTCTGTTGATTGCTTTATCCGGGCTTTCCTGTCGCCATCAGATAGGACACAATGAAGGGACTGGGGTGAATGTTGGTTGTGGCAAGTTTTGAAAGAGAAAAACAGTTTCGGGGGAAAAGACTGTTCGAAGGTCTTTTGTCCCCGATGTGAAGTGATCAAAGTTTGCCAGGCGAAATTCTTTGTTTGGCGGCCCAACTCCAAGAGCAAACAAAAGACTCTCAAGTTTATGGTTCCATGCACAAGTATCAAGATAAGGGTCCTTTTGTAATCGCTGATTGCCCTTCCAGGACAGCTGGTTGCTTCCTTGATTATTTCCCCGAAGGGAGGAGGGAAGGGGCGATGGGCTGGGTACCAGGGCAAAAATAAGGGGAAAATACATGGGGAAATATAGGAACCACAAGAAATTCATATCAAGCATCCCCTCCCACCCCCACCCACCAGAGAATATATATATATATAATAATAACTTCAGAAAAGCATGTGTCCATAGTTCATACGGGGGAAATTCATATGTGAAAATGAGTTTATTAGAGCCAAGAATGTTGTGTACAAAGTCCAACAGTCACAAAAGGAGCTTGGTGATTTCCACTGAGCCAAGGAATGGATTCCTGCAGCACCAAGATCGAGCTGGTCCTTGGTCCTTGGGAAACTATAACTCCCTCCAAGAACTGGGACCCCAAGGCCAGGCTCTTCCCTGAAAGCCTCATGGGGTAGCCGCACCGAGTCTCCAAGTCAGGGGCTTGGCAGAGGCAGTGGAACGGCGAAAGGCAACAGCAGCACAGCAGCAGTGAGGCTGGTCTTTTGACAATCAGCTGTTTCTTGAAATTATATTCTTAAAACTAAAAGATTATTCCCCAGGCGTTGAAGCCCGAAATGCAAAAAGTGAGACGGCAGATAGTGTTAGAATTAAGCTAGGAAAAATATGCCACCAAAATGGAGGTGATCCGCCATCTCGCGGATACGGGGCCCCCTGGGGGTTTCCGTATTGGACTCTTGCTTGCTGAAGTGTTCCTCAAGTATCTCTGGAGATCTTAGAAAGCTGTTTCTTGATTTTAGGCATTGACATTGACGCGGTTTGGAGGAGCGCAGGTTCGGCCTCCCCGGAACGCCTGGAAGGCATTCCAGGCAGGTCTGCAGTCTCCCGCGGCCTGGAAAAGGTTAGTTTCATGCATTTGGATAGTTTCAGGCAAAGAAGAGTGACAAAGTATCAAGCTAAAGAGTTAAAAGTTGCAATTTCATTTATCTTTATTGGGGGATTTGTTACATAGTTGGGGCTTAGCAGGGAAGTGAAAGGAGAAAGCACACGGCAGTGTAGAGTCCCTGGTTGAGCTTGCTGTTGGGGCACATTTCATCAGTTTTGGCCCAATTTTGCATCCAGTAAATTGTGGAACTCCCTGCTGCTTGAAGGCAGGGTCCTGGGATGCCCTCGACGACAGTATGTCGTGGTCTCCACTTTGTAGCCCCATTTCTAAAGATTGGCTCTACATCTCGTGGTGCCAGAATGCTGTCCAGCCTTTGGTGTGCCCAGGAGGGAGGTTCTCATCTGGCTTCAGCCATTGATTGAGGTTCCAAGTTTTTGCCTGCCACTTTTGGACTCTTGCTTGCTGAAGTGTTCCTCAAGTATCTCTGGAGATCTTAGAAAGCTGTTTCTTGATTTTAGGCATTGACATGCTAGATGATATCTGAAAAGAGGATGGGCTGGCAGTCTCACTGCCTTGGTCCTTTCATTACAGGCTGCTACTTCCTGGCAGATGTCAGGTGATGCAATACTAGCTAAACAGTACACTGTCTCCAGTGGTGTTGGGCGTAGACATCCTATGATAATGCAGCATGTCTCATTAAGAGCAACACCCACTGTTTTAACATGATGAGATGTATTCCACCTGCGTATTCAGCAGCAGAGTAGCAAAGCGCAAGAGCAGGTGTCTTCTCTGTGTCTGGTTGTGATCTCCAGGTTGTGCCAGCCAACTTTCATATGATATTACGAGGGTTGAATGAAAAGTAATGCCTCCACCTTCGTAACTCTTCAACAGATGGCAGTACTGGTATGCGGCAGGTACTGGCTTGTTCAGTAGACTCTCGTCTAACTTTCCATTTCAGCAGGAAGCCTTAGCATTGAGTGGTTGTGTTGTTAAAGTGCGAAGTATGGAACCCTGCGCAGATGGTTGCTCAATGCGAATTAAGCAACTTGCAGTCATTGAATTCTTGACAGCAGGTGTCACCCCAAAGGAGATTCATCAGAGAATGAAAACTGTTTATGGTGATTGTGTTGATGTGTGTACTGTGCATCGTTGGGCAAGTAACTTTAAAGATGTTGAGGTGGGACCATCTGATTTGTGTGACAAACAAAGAGTTGGACGTCCTGTGACAGCAACCACCACGTTTCACAAGCAAAAGGTTGACAGATTGATTCAGGACAATTGTATCACTCAGAGAGAAATTTTAAGCATAATCAGCATTTCGCAAGAATGTGTGGGTCACATCATTACTTTACTTGCCATGGTAGTCCACGCTCTAGTTACATCCTGTATAGACTACTGCAACACTCTCTACGTGGGGTTGCCTTTGAAGGCAGTCCGGAAGCTTCAACTAGTCCAAGGAACGGCAGCCAGGTTGTTAACAGGGAGCATACAACTCCCTTGTTGCGCCAGCTCCACTGGCTGCCAGTTTGCTACCGGGCCCAATTCAAAATGCTGGCTTTGGCCCATAAAGCCCTAAACGGTTCTGGCCCAACTTACCTGTCTGAATGTATCTCCCCATACGAACCATCGAGGACTTTAAGATAATCTGGGGAGGCCCTGCTCTCAGTCCCGCCTTCGTCACAAGCACGTTTGGCGGGGACAAGAGACAGGGTCTTCTCAGTGGTGGCCCCTCGGCTATGGAATTCCCTCCCTAGGGAAGATCTGCTCCCTCCCTCTTGACGTTTTGGAGGCAAGTTAAAATGTAGCTATTCGAGCAAGCGTTTACAAATACAGAGTAGCTAATATAGGAAATCGAAAGCCCTGACAATGGAATTGGACAATGCTTGAGAATAATGAGAAGTTGATGATGTTGCTTTTATTGATTTTGTGATGTCTTATACTGTTTAATGTTTTTTATCTATTATGTTTTATGTATACTGATTTGTTGGAAACCGCCTTGAGTCGCCAATTGGCTGAGAAAGGCGGTATACAAATACAGTAAATAAATAAATATCAGAAGATCTGTGCACAATGGGTACCCAGGATGCTGACGCCTAAAATGAAAGCGCACAGACTTGAAATTTCATAGACTGGATCTCACCACCGTACAACATCCTCCATACACTCCAGATTTAGCACCGTCTGACTTTCATCTGTTCCCGATAACGAAAGAAGATCTGCGGAAACATCATTACGCTTCTGATGAAGACGTTGAGAGAACTGTGAGTGTCGACTTCTTCCGTGACGGCTTCAGAAAACTTGTTCATCATTGGCAGAAATGTATCCAATTGTCTGGTGATTATGTGGAAAAGTGAATAGTAGTAGTTAAAGAGCACATTCTAAGGATTATTTCTGCGTTTGATTTATTAGAATATTCCCATCCAAACCCAAGTAACGAAGGTGGAGGCATTACTTTTCATTCAACCCTCGTATATTGAGTCAGGTTCAACACTTGTGATGTGCAGCTTTTGTCTTTGATAATTATGATGGTGGAGTTGCCTTCTCTGGAGGTTTCCAAGCAAAGGCTGGATGGCCATTTGTCGGGAGGGCTTTGATTGCATCCTATGTGGAAAAAAAGGGGTCAGACTGGATGTCCTTTGGGTCTCTTCCAGCTCTGTTGCTATGAACATTCATTCTTTTTCATTTCGAAGTCGTCCCTTTAGAGGGCGGCAGAGCCTAATTTTGGACATTTGAACAATTCTTTTCTATGACACACTGCAAACAGAGGAATTGATCCGCAACTGAACATGCTAGAGAGGTTTGGGGAGAATTCACCATGATTTATAGGAGTTGTGGGTCCTGGGATGTATAGTTCACCTGCAATCAATGAGGACTTTGAATTCCACCAACGACAGACCTGGAACTAACTTGGCACACAGAACCCTCGTGACCAACAAAACATACTGGAGGTCTTTGGAGGGATTTATGGGAGTTGTAGTTCACCTACATCCAGAGCGCAAACAATGATAAACCCAAACAAGGATGGATCTGGACCAAACCTGGTATGCCCAAATTTGAATACTGGTGGGTTTTGAGGGCAATTGGCCTGGACCCTTTGGAGTTGTAAGTACTGGGATTTATAGTTCACCTGCAGTCAAGGAGTACTCTGAACTCCACCAAAGATGGAATTGGACCAAATTTGGCACATAAAGCCACAAAAAAATACTGGAGGTTTTTGGATAAAATTCACTTTGATTTGGGAGAGTTGTAGTTCAATACATCCAGAGAGCACTGTGAACCCAAACACTGATGGACTAACAAGGATGGATCTGGACCAAACCTGGCACACGTACCTGATATGTCAAAATTTGATTACTGAAGGGGTTTGGGGGGAACTGACTTTCCTTTCTGGGAGTTGTAGTTCACCCACAACCAGAGAAACCGTGACCCCAACTGATAATGGATCTGGACCAAACTTGACACACAGAACTCCCATGACTTACTCAACCTGCTGGAGGGGTTTGAGGGGACTGACTCACCATAGTGGGAGTTGTAGTTCACCCTACAGCCAGAGAGCACACGGAACCCCACAGAGGATGCATCTAGAGCAAACCTGCGCAACATAACAAACTCTAAGTATTGATGGAGCTCAGGCGGTGTTGTATATCAGTGTCAATGTTGACGTCTGTAGATTGTCCACGTCTCGCAGGCATATAGTAGAGTTAGGAGGACAACAGCTTTATAAACAAGCACCTTGGTCTCCCTATGGATGTCCCGGTCCTCAAACACTCTCTGCTTCATTCGGAAAAATGCTGCACTCGCAGAGCTCAGGCGGTGTTGTATTTCAGTGTCAATGTTGACTTTTGTGGAGAGGTGGCTGCCAAGGGAGCAGAAATTAACATTTTCTAATTTTACACCATTAATCTGTATCTCTCGCATTGGAGAGGGATTGGCTAGTGATTTCTAGAAGAGCAATTTGGTTTTCTCGATGTTTAATGACAGGCCGAGCTTCTCGTATGCTTCGGCAAAGCTGGCTTGTAGGTCTTCTTCTGAATGTGCACAGTCCTCATCTGAAAGAAACATTCCAAAGGTGCATTTCTGCAAAGGTGTTTAGAGTGGCTTGTAGGTCTTCTTCTGAATGCGCACAGATGACGTTGTCATCAGCATACTGGAGTTCTATGACAGATGTTGTTGTGACCTTGGTTTTGGCTTTCAGTCTGCTGAGGTTCAATAGCTTGCCATCTGTCAATGTTTAATAAGAGGGTGAGCTTCTCGTATGCTTCTGCGAAGGAGTTTAGAGTGGCTTGTAGGTCTTCTTCTGAATGTGCACAGACGACGTTGTCATCCGCATATTGGAGTTCTATAACAGATGTTGTGATCTTGGTTTTGGCTTTCAGTCTGCTGAGGTTCAATAGCTTGCCATCTGTCAATGTTTAAGAGGTCGAGCTTCTCGTATGCTTCTGCAAAGTTGTTTAGAGTGGCTTGTAGGTCTTCTGAATGCGCACAGACGACGTTGTCATCCGGATATTGGAGTTCTATAACAGATGTTGTGACCTTGGTTTTGGCTTTCAGTCTGCTGAGGTTCAATCGCTTGCCATCTGTCAATGTTTAATAAGAGGGCGAGCTTCTCGTATGCTTCTGCAAAGGTGTTTAGAGTGGCTTGTATGTCTTCTTCTGAATGTGCACAGAAGACGTTGTCATCAGCATATTGGAGTTCTATAACAGATGTTGTGACCTTGGTTTTGGCTTTCAGTCTGCTGAGGTTCAACAGCTTGCCATCTGTCAATGTTTAATGAGAGGGTGAGCTTCTCGTATGCTTCTGCAAAGGTGTTTAGAGTGGCTTGTTGGTCTTCTTCTGAATGCGCACAGACGATGTTGTCATCAGCATATTGGAGTTCTATAACAGATGTTGTGACCTTGGTTTTGGCTTTCAGTCTGCTGAGGTTCAATCGCTTGCCATCAGTCAATGTTTAATGAGAGGGTGACATTCTCGTATGCTTCTGCAAAGGTGTTTAGAGTGGCTTGTAGGTCTTCTGAATGCGCACAGACGACATTGTCATCAGCATACTGGAGTTCTATAACAGATGTCAATGTTTAATAAGAGGGCGAGCTTCTCGTATGCTTCTGCAAAGGTGTTTAGAGTGGCTTGTAGTTCTTCTTCTGAATGTGCACAGACGACATTGTCATCTGCATATTGGAGTTCTATAACAGATGTTGTTGTGACCTTGGTTTTAGCGTTCAGTCTGCTGAGGTTCAATAGCTTGCCATCTGTCAATGTTTAATAAGAGGGCGAGCTTCTCGTATGCTTCTGCAAAGGTGTTTAGAGTGGCTTGTAGGTCTTCTGAATGCGCACAGACGACATTGTTATCAGCATACTGGAGTTCTATAACAGATGTCAATGTTTAATAAGAGGGCGAGCTTCTCGTATGCTTCTGCAAAGGTGTTTAGAGTGGCTTGTATGTCTTCTTCTGAATGTGCACAGATGACGTTGTCATCAGCATATTGGAGTTCTATAACAGATGTTGTGACCTTGGTTTTGGCTTTCAGTCTGCTGAGGTTCAACAGCTTGCCATCTGTCAATGTTTAATAAGAGGGCGAGCTTCTCGTATGCAGAAGCAAAGGAGTTTAGAGGGACTTGTAGGTCTTCTTCTGAATGCGCACAGATGACGTTGTCATCAGCATACTGGAGTTCTATGACAGATGTTGTTGTGACCTTGGTTTTGGCTTTCAGTCTGCTGAGGTTCAATAGCTTGCCATCTGTCAATGTTTAATAAGAGTGCGAGCTTCTCGTATGCTTCTGCAAAGGTGTTTAGAGTGGCTTGTAGTTCTTCTTCTGAATGTGCACAGACGACATTGTCATCTGCATATTGGAGTTCTATAACAGATGTTGTGACCTTGGTTTTGGCTTTCAGTCTGCTGAGGTTCAATAGCTTGCCATCTTTCAATGTTTAATGAGAAGGCGAGCTTCTCATATGCTTCTGCAATGGTGTTTAGACTGGCTTGTAGGTCTTCTTCTGAATGTGCATAGACGACGTTGTCATCCGCATATTGGAGTTCTATAAAAGATGTTGTGACCTTGGTTTTGGCATTCAGTCTGCTAAGGTTCAATAGCTTGCCATCTGTCAATGTTTAATAAGAGTGCGAGCTTCTTGTATGCTTCTGCGAAGGAGTTTAGAGTGGCTTGTAGGTCTTCTTCTGAAGTCTGCTAAAGGAACTCTGCACACGCACAGAGGCCCCTTTGTCAGATGGAAAACCTAGCTACAGTCATTGCATGATTCATTTGAAACAACGAGGCCCTGCCTTTCAGCAAAAGGGAACAACTCACTGTCTGCGTCATCGGAAACCAGAAATGGTTGCAACTCCTTAAACCACAAAATGTCCAATTTAGGCACCAAAAGAAGGAAATGCCTTGTATTTGGAAATGCCTTGTATTCCAGCTTCGGCCTGGAAGGATATTTCGAATTACCCCCAAAGTCTGTGAAACTTTGTAAAATGTCAAAGATAAACACTATGCATCTTGCAATAAATAAGAAAAGAAGCAAAAACCCTGACAGGGCAGATATTTAAACACATGTTCATGACTCACACATTGCTAATTGTGAGTAATGCCAATGAGTTGCAAAAGTATCGGATCAGCACCGAAAGGTCGCATTGAACATTATGCAGATTGTAATCGTTACCTGCGAGAACGAAAATAGCCAAGTCATAAAGAGGCATACGAAAACCGTATGGACCAATAACTGTTGGGAAGTCATTATGTTCAGAGAGGGATTACTGTATGCAATAATAATAAAGTAAAATAATAAATGTAATAATCATCATAAATAGTGTAAAATAATAAATGTAATAATAATAATAATAATAATAGGGTAAAATACTATAAATGTAATAATAATAAAGAGAGTAAAATAATACATGAAATAAAAATAATACTAATAGCAGAGTAAAATAATAAATAACCTTGACTCGAGTTTAAACATAGTTTTTCAGCCCCCCCCCCCTTTTTTAGCCCCTCAGCTTATACTTGAGTCAAAGTTATTGATTATTTTACTCTGTTATTAGTATTATTATTTTTATTTCATGTATTATTTTACTCTCTTTATTATTATTATTACATTTACAGTATTTACCCTATTATTATTATTACATTTATTATTTTACACTATTTATTATTATTATTACATTTATTATTCTACTCTATTATTACTGTTATTATTGCATTTCTATTATTTTACTTTATTATTATATTTATTATTTTACTCTATTATTATTACATTTATTATTTTACTTTATTATTATTATTGCATTTATTATTTTACTCTATTATTACATTTATTATTTTCCTTTATTATTATTGCATTTATTATTTTACTCTATTATTACATTTATTATGTTACTCTATTATTACATTTATTATTCTATTCTATTATTACTGTTATTATTGCATTTCCATTATTTTACTTTATTATTATATTTATTATTTTACTCTCTTTATTATTATTATTATTACATTTATTATTTTACACTATTTATGATTATTATTACATTTATTATTTTACACTATGATTATTATTGCACTTATTATTTTACTCTATTATTACATTTATTATTCTACTCTATTATTACTGTTATTATTGCATTTCCATTATTTTACTTTATTATTATATTTATTATTTTACTGCACATGTTTGTAACTTGGGGACTGCCTTTGTGAAAACTAGGCTTGGGTGGGTAACCACGGAAAAAATTGGTTCTAAACTCGTTTTGTTTTTAGGGGGCCCTTGCATTTCGTTTTTTTTAAGAATTCCGAAATTTTCCTTTTAAACATTTCAAAATATACGAAATTTCGTAAAATTATGAATCGATTCATTAATGGCGGACGCAATTGTGCAATATGCTAAAAAAACCTCCAAATGGGACAGGGGGAACTTCTGAAACTTCCCTCTCCCTCTGTGGTTGACTGTTGGTGTGATAAAACAAACAACAACTATATTATATTATATTATTATAATATTATATTATATTGTTGTATATTATATTATAATATTATTATATATGTTATATATATATTATATTATATTATTATAATATTATTATATTATATTATTGAATATTATATTATTATATTATAGTATATTATATATTATATTATATTAGAATCATTGAATCATAGAATCAAAGAGTTGGAAGAGACCTCATGGGCCATCCAGTCCAACCCCATTCTGCCAAGAAGCAGGAATATTGCATTCAAAGCACCCCTGACAGATGGCCATCCAGTCTCTGTTTAAAAGCTTCCAAAGAAGGAGCCTCCACCACACTCCAGGGCAGAGAGTTCCACTGCTGAACGGCTCTCACAGTCAGGAAGTTCTTCCTCATGTTCAGATGGAATCTCCTCTCTTGTAGTTTGAAGCCATTGTTCCGCGTCCTAGTCTCCAAGGAAGCAGAAAACAAGCTTGCTCCCTCCTCCCTGTGGCTTCCTTTCACATATTTGTACATGGCTATCATATCTCCTCTTATTATAATATTATTATGTTGTTGTTCATTCATTCAGTCGTCTCCGACTCTTCGTGACCTCATGGACCAGCCCACGCCAGAGCTCCCTGTCGGCCGTCACCACCCCCAGCTCCTTCAAGGTCATTATATTATATATAATATTATAATATTATAATATTATAATATTATAATATTATAATATTATAATATTATAATATTATAATATTATAATATACAATTATAATATAATATAATATATTATATTATATTATTATAATATTATTATATTATATATTATATTATAATTGTATATTATATTATATTATATTTTATACTAGCTGTACCTGGTAACGCATTCCTGTGGCATAGAGTGAGGGTATGAAAAATAAAGTAATGAGAAATTTTGGGTAAGAAGGATGCCAGGAGAAAGAGGAGCGAGGGGGGAATGTGGGGTTTGCCAGCAGGAAGGAAGGAAGGAAGGAAGGAAGGAAGGAAGGAAGGAAGGAAGGAAGGTAGCCCAGTGCAGCCCAGAGTGAGGCAAGAAGAAGCATGAGGAAAGAGGAGGGAAGCAGCAGAGCAAAGGGACCGGAAGTGGGGTAAATGCGAGATTGTAAAACTTGCACCAGACATACAAAAATAATTACGAAATAATTACAAAATAATTACGAAATAATTACGAAAATTGGAAAAATTGTTTTGATTCTTAATTACTCCTCACACTATTCCTGCATGACTCAATATTGGATTGTAAGCTAATTTAAATACGAATTAATAACGAATAACGAAATTAACGAACTGGATCGCCCAAGCCTAGTGAAAACTCCAAGGTTGGTCTCAATATCAGGCTTCCCTGTCACCTGATGTGCTGCGAGTCGAAACTGACGGTTGAAAAGCCAAAGGAGACCGAGCCAACAACTTAACTCAAGAGGATCTGATGACTCAGGAAACCCCACCCTGGACTTTGGTCTTCTCTCGGCGTCATCCAGGTGAGCGCACCGGTCCCACCCAAAAGAAAGGACTGGTTGCCAAGAATTGAAAAAACACAGCAAGAAAACGCATTAGGGCAGACCCATAGGGCTTGAGGATCCAAATAAGTCCAAATTTATTTATATCCCGATCTTCTCATCTCCGGGGGAGTTGTGAACTCCGCCAATAATGGACCTGGACCAAACCTGGCACACAGAACCCCCATGACTAACTCAACGTACTGGAGAGGTTGGAGGGGAATGACTCACCTAATGGGAGTTGTAGTTTAGCCTACAGCCAGAGAACACACTGAACCCCACCCATGATGCATTTAGATCCCTAATCTATCTAAAACACAGACATGTGCTTTTCACCTTAAGAACAGACAAGCATCCCGAACTCTGAGGATTACCTGGGAAGAAATCTCACTGGAGCATTGCAGCGCACCCAAATATCTGGGAGTCACTTTGGACCGTGCTCTGACCTACAAGAAGCACTGCCTGAACATCAAACAAAAAGTGGGCGCTAGAAACAGCATCATACGAAAGCTGACTGGCACAACCTGGGGATCACAACCAGACACAGTGAAGACATCTGCCCTTGCGCTATGCTACTCTGCTGCTGAGTATGCATGCCCAGTGTGGAACACATCTCACCACACTAAAACAGTAGATGTGGCTCTTAATGAGACATGCCGCATTATCACGGGGTGTCTGCGCCCTACACCACTGGAGAAATTACACTGCTTAGCCGGTATTGCACCACCTGACATCCGCTGGGAAATAGCAGCCAATAGCGAAAGGACCAAGGCAAAGACATGTCCAGCCCATCCACTGTTTGGGTATCAGCCAGCACGTCAACGACTTAAATCAAGACATAGTTTTCTTAGATCTACAGAGACACTCGCTGGAACACCTCAGCAAGCGAGAGTTCAAAAGTGGCAGGCCCAAACCCAGCACCTCAATTCATGGGTGATACCAGATGAGAGACTCCCCCCTGGGCACTCAGAAGACTGGGCGACTTGGAAGGCGCTGAACAGACTGTGCTCTGGCACCACGAGATGCAGAGCCAACCTTCAGAAATGGGGCTACAGGGTGGAATCCTCGGCATGCGAGTGCGGAGAAGAGCAAACCACTGACAACCTGCTGCAATGCACCCTGAGCCCTGCCACATGCACAAGGGAGGACCTTCTTGCGGCAACCCCAGAGGCACTCCAAGTGGAAAAACACTTAAAACAATACAATAATTAAAATGAAGAACAATTTTAACAAATATAAGCTTAGTAGTATTTCAATGGGCCTGCTTTTGGCTGATGAGATAGGATTGTTGTTGTGTGTTGAGACTTACATTAAGAGACTATTTTGAGTTAGCGTTTGCAATACGCTTCTGTTTACTTCTGTTTCCTTTTCGGCTGAGCTCAAGCCTGGAAGATCCGGAATACTGTGTTTTCTAATTGTCTTTGGCGACCCCTCTGACAACCCCTTGCGACCCCCCCAGGGGTCCCGACCCCCAGGTTGAGAAACACTGGTCTAGAGGCATTCTCTCCTGACGTTTCGCCTGCATCTATGGCAAGGATCCTCAGAGGCAGTTTATTTACCTGCCTGAAGGTTCCTTTGAGTTGCTAATTTTCACTGCTGTTAAGTGCCTCTTTTGTTGTACCTCATTAAGGACTATTATTAGCATTTCAATTGCTGTGAAAGACATTATCTGTGCTCTAAGTCTCAACATTGTGTGCTTTCAAAACGTTTCAGACTTAGGTTGACCCTGAGCAAGGGCCGGGTAAATAATCTTGGAGGGCCGCATCCGGCCCCTGGGCCTTAGTTTGAGGACCCCTGATTTAGAGCAAACTTGCCCAACATAACAAACTTCAAGTACTGGTCATTCCACAGATATATAAACCCCTTTTCCTAGTTCCAACAGACCTCACTACCTCTGAGGATGCTTGCCATAGATGCAGGCGAAACGTCAGGAGAGAATGCCTCTAGACCAGTGTTTCTCAACCTGGGAGTCGGGAGAAGGGGTGGCTCAACCCATTACGCGAAGTAAGCATTTGCAGTATAGTTGATTTTGCCCAGGGGCGCTCTTGGGGGAAAATAGACCTTGACATATGCGAGTTGTAGTTACTGGGATGTATAGTTCACCTACAATCAAAGAGCATTCTGAACTCCACCACTGATGTAATTGAACCAAATATGGCACACAGAACTCCCATGACGAACAGAAAATATGTATCAGTGATTGGTTGGGGGGGGGGGGGCGCCAAAATACTGTTTGCTTACCATTGAAAATTACTTAGGGCCGCCTCTGGTCGCAAGGGGTTGTCAGAGGGGTTGCCAAAGACAATTAGAAAACACAGTATTTTCCGTTGGTCGTGGGGGTTCTGTGTGGGAAGTTTTGCCCAATTCTATCATTGGTGGAGTTCATAATGCTCTTTGATTATAGGTGAACTACATTGGTGGAGTTCAGAATGCTCTTGGATTATAGGTGTACTCCCAGCCACTACAACTCCCAAATATCAAGGTCTATCTTCCCCAAACCTCACCAGTGTCCACATTTGGGCATATTGAGTATTCATGCCAAGCTTGGTCCAGATGCATCGGCGTTCTCTGGATGTGGGTAAACTACAACTCAAAAACCCAAGGTCAATGCCCACCAAATACTTCTGGTATTTTCTGTTGGTCATGGGAGCTCTGTGTCCAAAGTTTGGTTCAATTCCATCATTGGTGGAGTTCAGAACGCGCTTTGATATTGTAAGTGAACTGTAAATCCCAGCAACTACAACTCCCAAATGACAAAATCAATCCTCCTCTCAACCTCACCAGTATTCAAATTTGGGCGTATTGAGTATTTGTGCCAAATGAATGAAAATACACCCTGCATATTAGTGTTGCATCCCAGTTCAAGAAACAAGACCATAAGATTAAATCCACCACTCTGGACTGTAGGAAAAGCAATCCTTGTTTATTGATGAAAAATTGGTTACAAAAGAAAAGTAAATGCAGAGTAAAAAAGCCACAGAAAAACACAGTAGTCAATAGGATCTCTGAACTTGAGCAAAACTTCAAAAGCCACAAAACAATAACCAGGAGTCTGTTAGCCTTTTACTAACCATGAACTTGGAAACTACAAGCCTCTAGGATTACTGGCCATGGAACACAGGAATTCTGCCAAGACCAGCCACAGTCCCGAACGTTGCTTGACCTAAAGAAGCACCCGGCAGGGATGCTCTTAAACCAAAGAAGCTATTCTTAGAAACGCCCCTTGACTTTTCTGTTTGGGCCTCTTTCTGCTGAAGGCGCTGTGACCTTCGTACAGACTGGGAAACAAATCTATCTCTCACTATCTGTTCTCTTCGGACCTCATTATCAAGCCCAGGTGGGGAGATATCACGGCTAATTTCCAAAACATTTTCTTCTAACTGTTGGGTTTCGTTTTCATTCCCACTGACCTCTGCATCAACAACAGATTCCACACAGTCAGAGTCAGGGAGAGCTTGCTCAGTTGGAAAAACTATCAGAGAATCCTGTTCACACAGATCAGGATCAGACTGAACCCCAACAATTAGATATTTACAAGATGATTCATAACAGGAGCAAAATTATAGTTGTGAAGTAGCAATGAAAATAACATTATGGTTGGGGGTCATCACAACATAAGGAACTGTATTAAGGGGTCACGGCATTAGGAAGGTTGAGAACCACTGCTCTAGACTATGGCCATATAGCCCGAAAAACCCTACAACAACCCATTATTATTATTATTATTATTATTATTATTATTTTATCTTGTAAGCCGCGCTGAGTCCCGTTTGGGGTGAGAAGGGCAGCATATAAATGTTGTAAACAAACAAATAAATAAATCTATTGCTTTGGACAGTAATTCCCATCAGCCCCAGCTAGTAAGTGATTATGGAAGCAAACAGTCCTATTCAGCATCCAGAGGCTCTAGTTTAGCAGGTTATGTTTCCTTCTAAAAGGGTGTGCGTTCTCTTGCTATTTCCATCTCAGAATCTTATTTAAACAAAGGCAAGGAACATGTTCGCTATGGCTACACCACAGCAAACGGACCAAAGTCCAAGCCATGGATGCAATCTCAAAAGCAAGGACTTACAAATAAGGAAGCGAGTGGTTTTATTTCGCCTTGGACATGAGGACATGGCCAAGCCGTGTTTCCACGGGAGCAAAACCTTCAGTGAACCCAGAAAGCTTGCATATTTTAGGCTACAAGGAAGTCAAAACTGCAGCTCGATTTTCCAGCCCACTGGGGCTCAGTTAGGCATTAACCAAAGCCGGCAGAGAGGCAAGAACCAGACGAGTGTTTTTCATTTTCTTGCCACAAGACCTTAAAAGGTTATTTCATGGCGACGCCTCTGGGGAAATGGAAAGGAAAACATTAACGTGTGTGTGGGATAGGGAAGAAGGATCAACCAGGGGTGTTTAAATAGGACACTGCTACTGGAAGTTTCCAGTTTGGTGGGTCTACATAAGTTGAATATGCTTTTATGGATTTTAACTGCTTTTTTAAAAATACCATTAATATTTTGTTTTAATGTTTGCATATTTGTAAATTTAAAATAGTATCAAAATGCTTTGCTTTTACTGGAAGTAAAAGAGACATACACAAGAAGTGGGAAAAGGGAGAAATCACCAAAGAAGAATTCAAACAAATAGCCAACACCTGTAGGGATAAGGTCCGCAAGACGAAAGCACAAAACGAGCTCACACTTGCCAGGGACATTAAAAACAATAAGAAGGCCATCTTTTCTTATGTCAGTAGAAAAAGGAAAAACAAGGAGGCGATAGGGCCTCTTTGAGGAGAAGATGGGGCAATGCTGACAGGGGTTAGGAAAAAGGCAGAACTACTTAATGCCATCTTTGCCTCGGTCTTCTCACAAAAAGAAAGTCATCTTCAACCTCAGCAAGATGGAGTGGGTGAGGGATTAGAGGACATCCAACCCCAAATTGGGAAACAAGTCGTCCAGGAATACCTGGCCGCTCTAAATGAGTTCAAGTCCCCTTTCAGGGCCAGATCAACTACACCCAAGAGTATTGAAGGAACGAGCGGAAGTCATTTCGGAACCATTGGCAATCATCTTTGAGAGTTCTTGGAGAACGGGAGAAGTTCCAGCAGACTGGAGGGGGCCAATGTGGTCCCAATCTTCAAGAAGGGAAAAAAGGATGACCCAAACAATGACCAATGTCCGGTCAGCTTCTTGGCAGAATGGGGCTGGACTGGATGGCCCATGAGGTCTCTTCCAACTCTTTGATTCTATGATTCTACTGGAAGTTGCTATGAATTTCCTTGTCGAGAGAAAAAGCAGGGTATAAACAAACATGTTTCAGCCATTTGTTCCATTGTATATAATACTAGCCGTCCCCTGCCACACGTTGCTGTGGCCCAGTCTGTGTGTATGTGTTTTAGGTGTATATTTTTGTGTATATGTGTATATCTCTCTTGAATTGTGGTGACCAGAATTGGAATATTGTGTCCAATTCTGGGCACCACAATTCAGGAGAGATATTGACAAGCTGGAATGTGTCCAGAGGAGGGCGACTAAAATGATCAAGGGTCTGGAGAACAAGCCCTATGAGGAGCGGCTTAAGGAGCTGGGCATGTTTAGCCTGAAGAAGAGAAGGCTGAGAGGAGATATGATAGCCATGTATAAATATGTGAGAGGAAGCCACAGGGAGGAGGGAGCAAACTTGTTTTCTGCTTCCCTGGAGACTAGGACGCAATGGAACAATGGCTTCAAACTACAAGAGAGGAGATTCCATCTGAACATGAGGAAGAACTTCCTGACTGTGAGAGCCGTTCAGCAGTGGAACTCTCTGCCCCGGAGTGTAGTGGAGGCTCCTTCTTTGGAAGCTTTTAAACAGAGGCTGGATGGCCATCTGTCAGGGGTGCTTTGAATGCAATATTCCTGCTTCTTGGCAGAATGGGGTTGGACTGGATGGCCCATGAGGTCTCTTCCAACTCTTTGATTCTAGGATTCTATATATGTGTGTTTGCGTGGATGTGCTTTTTGTGTTTTTCAGTGTTTTTATGAGTGATGGTCACTCATTGGCCTGATATGTGTTGTGTCCAAATTTTGTGTCAATTCGTCCAGTGGTTTTTGATGTATGTTAATGCCACAAACGATTTCAGCACCTAGTATAGAATCAGTGTTATGCAATGGTTTTTGAGGAGAGGCAGGCAATAAATAAATGCATTATTAGTATTATTGATAATAAAATCTATTTTATTATAATAATAATAATATAGTATATAATATTGGTATTATATTTATATTATAATATTAGTATTAATTTAAATATATCACTAATTAGTAATATAATAAATAAGGTAAAGGTTGTCCCCTGACATTAAGTCCAGTCATGTCTGACTCTAGGGTGTGGCAAAATTACTAAGTTGATCATAGAATCAAAGAGTTGGAAGAGACCTCATGGGCCATCCAGTCCAACCCCCTGCCAAGAAGCAGGAATATTGCATTCAAATCACCCTTGACAGATGGCCATCCAGCCTCTGTTTAAAAGCTTCCAAAGAAGGCGCCTCCACCACACTCCGGGGCAGAGAGTTCCACTGCTGAACGGCTCTCACAGTCAGGAAGTTCTTCCTCATGTTTAGACGGAATCTCCTCTCTTGTAGTTTGAAGCCATTGTTCCACGTCCTAGACTCCAAGGAAGCAGAAAACAAGCTTGCTCCCTCCTCCCTGTGGCTTCCTCTCACATATTTATACATGGCTATCATGTCTCCTCTCAGCCTTCTCTTCTTCAGGCTAAACATGCCCAGCTCCTTAAGCCGCTCCTCATAGGGCTTGTTCTCCAGACCTTTCATCATTTGAGTCGCCCTCCTCTGGACACATTCCAGCTTGTCAATATCTCTCTTGAATTGTGGTGCCCAGAATTGGACACAATATTCCAGATGTGGTCTAACCAAAGCGGAATAGAGGAGTAGCATGACTTCCCTAGATCTAGACACTAGGCTCCTATTGATGCAGGCCAAAATCCCATTGGCTTTTTTTGCCGCCACATCACATTGTTGGCTCATGTTTAACTTGTTGTCCATGAGGACTCCAAGATCTTTTTCACACGTACTGCTCTCGAGCCAGGCATCGTCCCCCATTCTGTATCTTTGCATTTCATTTTTCCTGCCAAAGTGGAGTATCTTGCATTTGTCCCTGTTGAACTTCATTTTGTTAGTTTTGGCCATTCATCTCTCTAATCTGTCAAGATCGTTTTGAATCCTGCTCCTGTCCTCTGGAGTATTGGCTATCCCTCCCAATTTGGTGTCGTCTGCAAACTTGATGATCCTGCCTTCTAGCCCTTCATCTAAGTCATGAATGAAGATGTTGAACAGGACCGGGCCCAGGACGGAACCCTGCGGATGGCACTCCACTCGTCACTTCTTTCCAGGATGAAGAGGAAGCATTGGGGAGAATCACCCTCTGGGTTCGTCCATTTAACCAATTACAGATCTATGACAAATGGCCTGTATCATGACTTGAATTGTCATTCAATCCGATATCCTATATTATATTAACTGATCCTGTTAATTTGCTTTGCTTCCATGGTTTTTCCTAAGCCGTTATACCTTACTAAACCACTTTATCCTTTAACTCAGGGGTCCCCAAACTTTTTGAACAGAGGGCCGGGTCACAGTCCCGCAAACTGTTGGAGGGCCGGATTATAATTTGAAAAAAACATGAATGAATTCCTATGCACACGGCACATATATTATTTGCAGTGCAACCCCCCCCCCCAAAATCAAAACACAAAAACCCACACTTCTATATAAATAAAAATGTAATGTTCGTTTGTGGGATTAACAGAACTCAAAAACCACTGGACGAATTGACACCAATTTTGGACACAAGACACCTAACAACCCAATGTACGTCCTTCACACAAAAAATTGATTTTGTCATTTGGGAGTTGAAGTTGCTGGGATTTAAAGTTCACCTACAATCAAAGACCATTCTGAACCCCACCAACGATGGAATTGAACCAAACTTGGCACACATTTCTCCCATGACCAACTGAAAATACTGGAAGGGTTTGGTGGGCAGCGTCCTTTCGTTTTGGAGTTGTAGTTCACCTACATTCAGAGATCATTGTGGACTCAAACAATGATGGATCGGGATCAAACTTGGCACAAATACTCAATATGCCCAAATGTGAACACTGGCGTAGTATGGGGGAAATAGAATCTTGACATTTGGGAGTTGTAGTTGCTGGGATTTATAGTTCACCTACAATCAAAGAGCATTCTGAACCCCATCAACGATGGATTTGAACCGAACTTGGCACACAGTTCTCCCATGACCAACCGAAAATACTGGAAGGGTTTGGTGGGCAGTGTCCTTTGGTTTTGGAGTTGTAGTTCACCTGAATCCAGAGATCGTTGTGAAGTCATACAATGATGGATCTGGACCAAATTGGCACGAATATTCCATATGCCCAAATGTGAACACTGGTGGAGTTTGGGGAAAATAGAATCCAGAGATCGTAGTGAACTCATACAATGATGGATCGGGATCAAACTTGGCACAAATACTCAATATGCCCAAATGTGAACACTGGTGGAGTATGGGGGAAATAGAATCTTGACATTTGGGAGTTGTAGTTGCTGGGATTTATAGTTCACCTACAATCAAAGAGCATTCTGAACCCAATCAATGATGGAATTGAACCAAACTTTGTCGCACAGTTCTCCCATGACCAACACAAAATACTGGAAGGGTTTGGTGGGCAGTGTCCTTTGGTTTTGGAGTTGTAGTTCACCTGTCTCCATAAATCACTGTGGACTCCATGATAGATCTGGACCAAATTGGCACGAATATTCCATATGCCCAAATGTGAACACTGGTGGAGTTTGGGGAAAATAGAATCCAGAGATGGCAGTGAACTCATACAATGATGGATCTGGACCAAATCGGCACGAATATTCCATATGTCCAAATGTGAACACTGGTGGAGTTTGGGGGAAATAGAATCCAGAGATCGCAGTGAACTCATACAATGATAGATCTGGACCAAATTGGCACGAATATTCCATATGCCCAAATGTGAACACTGGTGGAGTTTGGGGGAAATAGAATCCAGAGATCGCTGTGAACTCATACAATGATGGATCTGGACCAAATTGGCACGAATATTCCATATGCCCAAATGTGAACACTGGTGGAGTTTGGGGGAAATAGAATCCAGAGATCGCTGTGAACTCATACAATGATGGATATGGACCAAATTGGCACGAATATTCCATATGCCCAAATGTGAACACTGGTGGAGTTTGGGGGAAATAGAATCCAGAGATCGCTGTGAACTCATACAATGATAGATCTGGACCAAATTGGCACGAATATTCCATATGCCCAAATGTGAACACTGGTGGAGTTTGGGGGAAATAGAATCCAGAGATCGCTGTGAACTCATACAATGATGGATCTGGACCAAATTGGCACGAATATTCCATATGCCCAAATGTGAACACTGGTGGAGTTTGGGGGAAATAGAATCCAGAGATCGCTGTGAACTCATACAATGATGGATATGGACCAAATTGGCACGAATATTCCATATGCCCAAATGTGAACACTGGTGGAGTTTGGGGGAAATAGAATCCAGAGATCGCTGTGAACTCATACAATGATGGATCTGGACCAAATTGGCACGAATATTCCATATGCCCAAATGTGAACACTGGTGGAGTTTGGGGGAAATAGAATCCAGAGATCGCTGTGAACTCATACAATGATAGATCTGGACCAAATTGGCACGAATATTCCATATGCCCAAATGTGAACACTGGTGGAGTATGGAGGAAATAGAATCCAGAGATCGCTGTGAACTCATACAATGATGGATCTGGACCAAATCGGCACGAATATTCCATATGCCCAAATGTGAACACTGGTGGAGTATGGGGGAAATAGAATCCAGAGATCGCTGTGAACTCATACAATGATGGATCTGGACCAAATTGGCACGAATATTCCATATGCCCAAATGTGAACACTGGTGGAGTTTGGGGGAAATAGAATCCAGAGATCGCTGTGAACTCATACAATGATGGATCTGGACCAAATTGGCACGAATATTCCATATGCCCAAATGTGAACACTGGTGGAGTATGGGGGAAATAGAATCCAGAGATCGCTGTGAACTCATACAATGATGGATCTGGACCAAATTGGCACGAATATTCCATATGCCCAAATGTGAACACTGGTGGAGTTTGGGGGAAATAGAATCCAGAGATCGCTGTGAACTCATACAATGATGGATCTGGACCAAATTGGCACGAATATTCCATATGCCCAAATGTGAACACTGGTGGAGTTTGGGGGAAATAGAATCCAGAGATCGCTGTGAACTCATACAATGATAGATCTGGACCAAATTGGCACGGATATTCCATATGCCCAAATGTGAACACTGGTGGAGTATGGGGGAAATAGAATCCAGAGATCGCTGTGAACTCATACAATGATGGATCTGGACCAAACTTGCCACTGATATGGCCAAATATGCCAAACCTTTTCAGAGCGGCGCTGCGAGGGCTTGTTTTCCTGGCGCGGCTGGGAGTGGAGTGGGAGGCACCTAGCGGCTGCGGAGAGCAGAGGGTGCTCGCGGTTGGAAGAGCGGCGTCGGGTGGCCCACCCAGCGCTGCTCCGCCAATTTTGGACACCCTCTGCTCCGGCCGCTCTGCTCTCCAGAGGTCCCACCTGGGAAGATTCTCCCTCCCACACGGGCAGAGCGGCCGGAGCAGAGGGTGTCCGCGATTGGCGGAGCGGAGTCGAGTGGGCATGGCCAGGAAACACCGGCTTCCTTGGCCCGTAGGCCCCACACGGGAGGGAGAAGCCTGGCCCGGCACGACCCCGCTCGAAGCAGCTCCGGAGAGAAGAGAGGGAGAAACGCTGCTGATGCTAGTGGCGAGGGGTTTGTGCAAGGCCAGGCGGGCCAGAGAAATTCCCTCGGCGGGCCGCATATGGCCCGCGGGCCGTAGTTTGAGGTCCCCTGCTTTAACTAGTTCACGTGGTGGTTTCCCCCCCCCCCTGCCCCTCCAAAATTAGTCTGCCGTTATTGTTGTTTTTGTTGTGTTGTTTTATTGTTATTGCTTTATTTTAATTGTATTCTGTCTTTATTTTAATTGTATTTGGGGGATTAACAGAACTCAAAAACCACTGGACGAATTGACACCAATTTTGGACACAAGACATCTAACAACCCATTGTATGTCCTTCACTCAAAAAATTGATTTTGTCATTTGGGAGTTGTAGTTGCTGGGATTTAAAGTTCACCTACAATCAAAGACCATTCTGAACCCCGCCAACGATGGAATTGAACCAAACTTTGCACACATTTCTCCCATGACCAACTGAAAATACTGGAAGGGTTTGGTGGGCAGTGTCCTTTGGTTTTGGAGTTGTAGTTCACCTACATTCAGAGATCATTGTGGACTCAAACAATGATGGATCGGGATCAAACTTGACACAAATACTCAATATGCCCAAATGTGAACACTGGTGGAGTATGGGGGGAAATAGAATCTTGACATTTGGGAGTTGTAGTTGCCGGGATTTATAGTTCACCTACAATCACAGAGCATTCTGAATCCCACCAACGATAGAATTGAACCAAACTTGGCACACAGTTCTCTCATGACCAACAGAAAATACTGGAAGGGTTTGGTGGGCAGTGTCCTTTCGTTTTACAGGGGTCCTCAAACTACAGTCCGCTGAGAGAATTTCTCTGGCCCGCCTGGCCTTGCGCAAAGCCCCTCGCCGCTAGCATCAGCGGAGTTGTGCCCCATGTAAGCTGCCCCGGGTCCTTTCGGGGGGATGGAGGTGGGGTAGAAAATCAAGTTCTTCTTCTTCTTCTCAGCCCCCCCCCCAAAAACCAAGTGACAGGTTCACCGCAAGGCCAGAAACAATTCCAAATAACATGACAACAGTGCATATAAAGTCTGCATCTCGTCCCCAAAGCTGAGGTGACAAAGGAGTGACAGATGAAAGGTAGCATTATTTTTTTTATTGAAGGTCATTGGTGCTGCTTCCATTATTTATGATTCATTGTTGTTGCTGTTAATTCCACCCCTGATACTGAGATGGGCGCAGCTTTCTCCACAATATTTCATTTATACACAGTTATTACAGACAAGCACAAAGCCACTACGGCAGTTAAAGGGGAGGGGGGGTCGGGGAAGGGGAGGGGCCAGAACACAGCTGCCATTCCACATGGTTTTTTCCAAAAACACACATACGGGGGAGGAACCGATAAAAAAAAATTTACACACTGGGAATGATAAAGACTAATCCTGGAATTAATAGGGGGCCTTGTGTGAGCCCCCCGAGCCTCAAATGCCCTCCCTGCCCAAGCCCTCGGCCAGGAGCGGATCCCTGCTCAAGAGTGGAATGGAGGAAGCGGAGATGGTCCCAATGGGGGAAAAGAGGAATGGAAGCCCCCCCCCAAGGAATGTGGCTGGGAATGAAGGCTGGGAAAAAGGAAGGAGAGAAGGAGCTGGAGCTGGTTTGGCAAGTTTCAACAGCAGCGGCAAAGGTTGGGGGCGGCTGCTTCTATATTTTTCATTATTATCATTATTATAAACAGGAGGGAGCACCAGAGGGAAATTTGGGGGGGGGGGGGGGGGGGGAGAGAGAGATGAGAAAAGTAGAAAACTGGAACGTAACTATAAAGGAAACCCCAACCCACAAAACCCCAAATGGTAGCACAGGGTCATTAGACATGGAAGCTCCGGAGACGCTGGCACGACAGTGGGGAAGGGGAGGCTCACAAGGGCTTGCCCTCCAAGGTGATGACGGAAGTGCCGCCCAACTTCTCTGCCAGGGCGCAGCGGTCCTTCACTTCCTCCATACAGTTCGCTTGCCACTCGTGCTTGACTCCTGCAAAGGGAAGGCACAGGAAATGAATGGCTGGGATGGTCTACGCCAGTGGTTCTCAATCTTTCTAACACCATGACCCCCTAAATATGGTTCCTCATGTTGTGGTGACCCCCAACCATAAAATTATTTTTGAGAGCGCAAGGCAGGCAAGGGTGGCTCTGCGTGAGGCCTGGCCTCGTGCAAAGCCTCCAACCCCTCCAAAATGGCCAAACGACCCTCTTGGGGGTCGCGACCCCCAGGTTGAGAACCGCTGGTATACGCCTACAATGACATCTTTTTGAGTCCCAGTTCCCTTGATTCTTATCCAGATGCTTTCAAGCTGGTTTCCTGGATTGCTCTCTTGCATCTCTTCTGCAGCATAACAGTTTTTGACATTTAAGGCTACTCCGTCTCCTCTCCCCTTTCATAGAATCAAAGAGTTGGAAGAGACCTCATGGGCCATCCAGTCCAACCCCATTCTGCCAAGAAGCAGGAATATTGCATTCAAAGCACCCCTGACAGATGGCCATCCAGCCTCTGTTTAAAAGCTTCCAAAGAAGGAGCCTCCACCACACTCCGGGGCAGAGAGTTCCACTGCTGAACGACTGTCACAGTCAGGAAGTTCCTGTCCTGGGGCACTGCGAACAGGACCCGTGACACTATCCATAGCAGGGGAGGAAAAAAGCAAGCAAGCCATCCCTTTAAACCAGGGGTCCTCAAACTTTTTAAACAGAGGGCCAGGTCACAGTCTCTTAAACCGTTAGGGGGCCAGATTATAATTTGAAAAAAAAAATGAATGAATTCCAATGCACACTGCACATATCATTTGTAGTGCAAAAAACCACACAAAAACAATACAATAATTAAAATGAAGAGCAATTTTAACAAATATAAATTTATTAGTATTTCAATGGGAAGTGTGGGCCTGCTTTCGGAAAAAATTGTTTCTAAATTCGTTTCCAGGGGGCGCTAGTGTTTCCAAATTCTAAATACTTCCGAAATTTTGAGATTTCAAAATTTCGTTATTTACGAAATTTCGTTAATTTCGAATCGATTCGTTAATGGCGGACGCGATTGCGCAATATGCTAAAAAAACCCTCCAAATGGGACAGGGGGAACTTCTGAAGCTTCCGTCTCCCCCTGTTGTTGACTGTTGGTGTGATAATTTATTTTTTATCACTGATAAAACAAACAACAACTATAAAACTTGCACCAGACGTACGGAAATAATTACGAAACAATTTCGAACCAATTACAAAACAATACGAAATAAATTGGAAAAATTGTTTCGATTTTTAATTACTCCTCACACTATTTCTGCATGGCTCAATATCGGATCGTAAGATAATTTAAATACGAATTAATAACGAATTACAAAATTAACGAACGAAACCGCCCAGCCCTTTTATATAGTAGTATATATAACAATATATATATATAATATATTATATAACAATAATATATATAATATATATTATATAGCAATATATATAATAGTAATATACATATTATAATTCTATATACACATCACACCAACCAGTGATGCAACATCCATACATGTGTGTGTGCGTGTCTTCTTCCTTTTTTGAATTTAAAGGTGTTTTGTGTGTGTGTGTGTGTGGGGGGGGGGATTTCAGTGATGGTCACTCCTTGGATTGTGAGTTTTGTTGCCAAATTTGGGGTCATTTGACCCTGTAGTTTTTTTGTTTTTAAGGTACTCATTATGCAAAGAGCATTTATATATATATAGATTTCGATAGTAGACTGTGACCCCTTAATAGAAATATATTATCAGATAAATGATTATAGAACATTAATAGATAGAAAGTATTGCACTGTATGCAACACTTTGTTGCATACAGTGCAATACTTTCTATCTATTAATGCAAATGTATGTTTACTTAAATAAAATAAAATAGTTGTCGAAGGCTTTCATGGCCGGAATCCATGGGTTGTTGTAGGTTTTTCCGGGCTATATGGCCATGTTCTAGAGGCAATTTTTCTCCTGACGTTTCGCCTGCATCTATGGCAAGCATCCTCAGAGGTAATGAGGACCTCATTACTTCTGAGGATGCTTGCCATAGATGCAGGCGAAACGTCAGGAGAAAAATTGCCTCCAGAACATGGCCATATAGCCCGGAAAAACCTACAACAACCCAATAAAATAGTTAAACGGAAGCTAGCTTTGGACTGCATTAAATGGAAGCGAGACTCAGGATGGAAGAAGTGGCACCCAACCTCCCCATGGACAGCAAGCCAGGGCTCATGCTGGCTCTCACCTGGTAATGTCTTCTTCATGCCATCCTTACTACTGGCGTAGATCATTTTGCTCTTCAGGGGTGCGCATTCAGGCGCCCTGCGGAAAGACGAAACAGACAGTTCAGCACCAAGGGCCAGACGAGCTCCGCCAGCTAAATGCATGCTTTTACTGGTTCAAAGTGTTAGATGCCCTCCATCTCCTTTATTAAGTTGGAACTCTTCACTGCATTAAAGGTCCTCCATAATTGTACTTCGCAACAGATATCTACGCAGTCTTTCAACTAGGGATTCTAATGGGAATCTGTGCCGGTTTGGGACTCATTTCCTTGCATAGAAGCACATCTTGATGCCTTGCACTTGGGTCATCTGCAGTTCTCATTCATCACTGGCAGTTCTATTCCTGTACTCTTGTGTCATCATGTGCAAAGGCAAGTATTGGGCAATTGCTTTCCATTCCCGTCAGAATTCGCAATGTGGAGGAGAGGGGAAATATTCCAGCACCTTACATACTTTTACCTTAAACAAGAACCCCTGCCAGAACGATACAATATGCTTGGTGCAATGAGAAAGCTGGGTTAGTACTATATTAGGAGCCCCCGGTGGCGCAGTGGGTTAAACCCCTGTGCCGGCAGGACTGAAGAACGACAGGTGGCAGGTTCGAATCCGGGGAGAGGCGGATGAGCTCCCTCTATCAGCTCCAGCTCCTCATGCGGGGACATGAGAGAAGCCTCCCACAAGGATAGAATCATAGAATCAAAGAGTTGGAAGAGACCTCATGGGCCATCCAGTCCAACCCCCTGCCAAGAAGCAGGAATATTGCATTCAAATCACCCCTGACAGATGGCCATCCAGCCTCTGCTTAAAAGCTTCCAAAGAAGGAGCCTCCACCACACTCCGGGGCAGAGAGTTCCACTGCTGAACGGCTCTCACAGTCAGGAAGTTCTTCCTCATGTTCAGATGGAATCTCCTCTCTTGTAGTTTGAAGCCATTGTTCCGCGTCCTAGTCTCCAAGGAAGCAGAAAACAAGCTTGCTCCCTCCTCCCTGTGGCTTCCTCTCACATATTTATACATGGCTATCATACCTCCTCTCAGCCTTCTCTTCTTCAGGCTAAACATGCCTAGCTCCTTAAGCCGCTCCTCATAGGGCTTGTTCTCCAGACCCTTGACCATTTGAGTCGCCCTCCTCTGGACACATTCCAGCTTGTCAATATCTCTCTTGAATTGTGGTGCCCAGAATTGGACACAATATTCCAGATAAAACATCAAATCATCCGGGCGTCCCCTGGACAACGTCCTTGCAGACTGCCAATTCTCTCATACCCGAAGCGACTTGCAGTTTCTCAAGTCACTCCTGACATGACAAAAAAAAAGTACTATATTTCTAACTAGCCATCCCCTGCCACGCGTTGCTGTGGCCCAGTCTGGTGATCTCGAAAATAAAGTAATGAGAAAGTGTTGGTTTCTAATATATGTAATGTCTTCATCCTTGCGGGTAAACACTCAACAAAAGATTCCCCCAGGCTCAGCCAGGCCTTCAAATGCTAATGAAGGTGGTCAGTTGAAACATTCACACCTAGCTTCAGCAGAGAAGAGCTCTTTATTTATTGTATTGTCGAAGGCTTTCATGGCTGGAATCATTAGGTTCTTGTGGGTTTTTTCGGGCTATAGGGCCATGTTCTACAGGCATTCTCTCCTGACGTTTCGCCTGCATCTATGGCAAGCATCCTCAGAGGTAGTGAGGTCTGCTGGAAATAGGAAAATGGGTTTAAATATCTGTGGAATGACTGGGGTGGGGCAAAGACCTCTCTGCTGAAGCTAGGTGTGAATGTTTCAGCTGACCACCTTCATTAGCATTTGAAGGCTTGGCTGAGCCTGGGAAAATGTTCTGTTGAGAGGTGTTAAGATGTGCCTGGTTGTTTCCTCTCTGCTGATTTATTTATTTATTTGCTTCACGTGTATACCGCTCTTCTCAGCCAATGGCGACTCAGAGCGGTTAACAACCAGTATCAACAATACAGTACAAAATCATTAGTCATTTAAAACAGTAATATCAATTAATTAACATCAGGACATCAATACAACAATACAGGAAAACAACAATCCATCTTTACCCCACCACAGTCATTCCACAGATATATAAACCCGTTTTCCTAATTCCAACAGACCTCACTACCTCTGAGGATGCTTGCCATAGATGCAGGTGAAACGTCAGGAGAAAATGCCTCTAGAACATGGCCATATAGCCCGAAAAAACCCACAAGAACCTAGTATTTCTTGTTGTTTCTTTGGCAGTAGAGATTGTCTGGTTTGCCTACTCTGGAACATGCAACATATTATTGTCCTTCTTTAGGGGTCCCTTTCAAATATATCATACTATATCTCTCTCTGTGTGTGAATCATATCTATCTATATCTATGGCTGGATGGCTCTTTGTCAGGAGGGCTTTCTTTGTGTTTTCTTGCCCTGGTGAAGGGAATTGGATTGGATGGCCTTAAGTATTTTCTGTTGGTCATGGGGGTTCTGGGTAGGAAGTTTAGCCCAATTCCATCATTGGTGGAGTTCAGAATGCTCTTTGATTGTAGGTGAACTATAAATCCCAGCAACTACAACTCCCAAATGTCAAGGTCTCTTTCCTCCAAACTCCGCCTGTGTTCATATTTGGGCATATGGAATATTCGTGCCAAATTTGGTACAAATCCATCATTGTTTGAGTCCACAGTGCTCTCTGGATGTAGGTGAACTACAACTCCAAAACCAAAGGACACTGCCTGCCAAACCCTTCCAGTATTCAGTTCTTGTGGGTTTTTTCGGGCTATATGGCCATGTTCTAGAGGCATTTCTCCTGACATTTCGCCTGCATCTATGGCAAGCATCCTCAGGAGAGAATGCCTCTAGACTGAAAGCCAAAACCAAGGTCACAACAACATCTGTTATAGAGCTTGAATATGCTGGTGATAATGTAGTCTGTGCGCATTCAGAAGACCTACAAGCTGCTCTAAGCATCCTCACTACCTCTGAGGATGCTTGCCATAGATGCAGGCGAAACGTCAGGAGAAATGCCTCTAGAACATAGCCATATAGCCCGAAAAAACCCACAACAACTGAGTGATTCCAGCCATGAAAGCCTTCGACAATACACCTTCCAGTATTTTCTGTTGGTCATTGGAAAACTGTGTGCCAATTTGGTTCAATTCCATCATTGGTGGGGTTCCGAATGCTCTTTGATTGTAGGTGAACTATAAATCCCAGCAACTACAACTCCCAAATGTCAAGGTCTCTTTCCCCCCAAACTTCATCTGTGTTCATATTTGGGCATATGGAATATTCGTGCCAAATTTGGTCCAGATCCATCATTGTTTGTGTCCACAGTGATCTCTGGATGTAGGTGAACTACACCTCCCAGACTCAAGGTCAATGCCAACCAAACCCTTCTGGTGTTTTCTGTTGGTCAGGGGAGTCCTTTGAGCTAAGTTTGGCCCAATTTCATCATTGGCGGAGTTTAGAATGCTCTTTGATTGTATGTGAACTATAAATCCCAGCAACTATAACTCCCAAATGACAAAATCAACTTTTTGGAGTGAAGGACACACATTGGGTTGTTAGGTGTCTTGTGTCCAAATTTGGTGTCAATTCGCCCAGTGGTTTTTGAGTTCTGTTAATCCCACAAACATTACATGTTTATTTATATAGATTCCTATGAAGCAAGCATGCACCTTAAGGAATCCAAGCTCAATAAGAAAGGGAATAAAAACCCTGAGTCTTCTCCATGATTCAAGCCTAGTTTGTCATCAAGGCTTTCAGAGCCAGAATCACTGGGTTGCTGTGACCTTTCCAGGCTGTCTGGCCACGTTCCAGAAGCATTCCCTCCTGACGTTTCGCCCACATCTATGGCAGGCATCCTGATAGGATGTGAGGTCTGTTGGAAACTAGGCAAGTGGAGTTATATATTTGTGGAAGGTTCAGGGTGGGAGAAAGAACTCATATATGTTGAGAACAAGTGTGAATGTTGCAATTGGCCAGCTTGAGTAGCATTGAATGGCCTTGGAGCTTCAAAGCCTGGCTGCTTACTGCCTGGGGGAATTTTATTTATTTATTTGCAGCATTTATATTCCGCCCTTCTCACCCCGCAGGGGACTCAGGGTGGATTACAGTGTACACATATATGGCAAACATTGAATGCCAATTTTTGACATACAACATATACAGACATACGCAAAGGCTATTTAACTTTTTCTGAAATACTTCCGCATTCCCCGCATGCTTCCCCGCTGGAATGCTTTGCTGGAGTCTTTTTTATGGCCTCATAAATTAGTTAATGTATCCTCCCCACACTTTAAGGTGGTACCTAATTTTCCTACTTGACAGATGCAACTATCTTTCGGGTTGCAAAGGTCGACAACAGGCTACACAATTGGTTGGAAACTCACTCCAACCCGGGCTGGCTTCGAACTCATGACCTTTTGGTCAGAGTGATCTTAATGCAGCTGACACTCAGCCTGCTGCGCCACAATCCCGGTGCTTTGCTGGAAGCAACACTCAAAAATGGGAATTCCAGGCAAGAATCAATCAGGGCCAGCTAACACCTCCCAACAAAGGACTCTCCCAGGCATGAAGCAGTTACACTTTTTTTTTGTCTACTCTAGACATTCCAGAGAGATATAAATCTCTTGCCTAGTTTCCAATATACCTCACAATCTCTGAGGATGCTTGCCATAGATATGGCATAGTGTCTAGATCTAGGGAAGTAATGCCACACCCTGTATTCCGCCTTGGTTAGACCACACCTGGAATATTGTGTCCAATTCTGGGCACCACAATTCAAGAGAGATATTGACTCTAAGCTGGAATGTGTCTAGAGGAGGGCGACTAAAATGATCAAGGGTCTGGAGAACAAGCCCTATGAGGAGCGGCTTAAGGAGCTGGGCATGTTTAGACTGAAGAAGAGAAGGCTGAGAGGAGATATGATGAGAGCCATGTATAAATATGTGAAAGGAAGCAACAGGGAGGAGGGAGCAAGCTTGTTTTCTGCTTCCTTGGAGACTAGGATGCAATGGAACAATGGCTTCAAACTACAAGAAAGGAGATTCCATCTGGGCAAAGACTGTGAGAGCCGTTCAGCAGTGGAACTCTCTGCCCTGGAGTATGGTGGAGGCGCCTTCTTTGGAAGCTTTTAAACAGAGGCTGGATGGCCATCTGTCGGGGTGATTTGAATGCAATATTCCTGCTTCTTGGCAGAACTGGATGGCCCATGAGGTCTCTTCCAACTCTTTGATTCTATGACTTTTCCAGGCTGTCTGGCCACGTTCCAGAAGCATTCCCTCCTGACGTTTCGCCCACATCTATGGCAGGCATCCTCATAGGATGTGAGGTCTGTCGGAAACTAGGCAAGTGGAGTTATATATTTAAATTGTTTTAAAACTGTGATAGATTTTAGCCGTTTCTGTAAGCCGCTCCGAGCCCCAGGGGAGTGGCGGCATATAAGTTCGAATAATAAATAAATAAATAAATATATTTGTGGAAGGTTCAGGATGGGAGAAAGAACTCTTATATGTTGGGAATAAGTGTGAGTAGCAATGAATGGCCTTGGAGCTTCAAAGCCTGGCTGCTTACCGCCTGGGAGAATCCTTTGTTGGAAGCAACACTCAAAAATAGGAATTCCAGGCAGGAATCAATCAGGACCAGCTAACACCTCCTAACAAAGGACTCTCCCAGGCAGGAAGCAGTCACACTTTTTTTGTCTACTCTAGACATCCCAGAGATATTTTTTTTAATCGTGTCAGGAGCGACTTGAGAAACTGCAAGTCGCTTCTGGTATGAGAGAACTGGCCGTCTGCAAGGACGTTGCCCAGGGGACCCCTGGATGATTTGATGTTTTCATTATCCTTGTGGGAGGCTTCTCTCGTGTCCCCGCATGAGGAGCTGGAGCTGATAGAGGGAGCTCATCCACCTCTCCCTGGATTCGAACCTGCGACCTGTTGATCTTCAGTCCTGCCGGCACAAGGGTTTAACCCACTGTGCCACCGGGGGCTCCTAATATAGTACTAACCCAGCTTTCTCATTGCACCAAGCATATTGTATCATTCTGGCAGGGGTTCTTGTTTAAGGGTTCTCTCATGTCCCCGCATGAGGAGCTGGAGCTGATAGAGGGAGCTCATCTGCCTCTCCCCGGATTCGAACCTGCGACCTGTCGATCTTCAGTCCTGCCGGCACAGGGGTTTAACCCACTGCGCCACCGGGGGCTCCTAATACAGTACTAACCCAGCTTTCTCATTGCACCAAGCATATTGTATCGTTCTGGCAGGGGTTCTTGTTTAAGGGTTCTCTCTTGTCCCCGCATGAGGAGCTGGAGCTGATAGAGGGAGCTCATCCAGCCATAGATAAACCCTTGTGCCGGCAGGACTGAAGATCGACAGGTCGCAGGTTCGAATCCGGGGAGAGATTCGAACCTGCGACCTGTCGATCTTCAGTCCTGCCGGCACAAGGGTTTATCTCTCCCCGGATTCGAACCTGCGACCTGTCGATCTTCAGTCCTGCCGGCACAAGGGTTTAACCCACTGTGCCACCGGGGGCTCCAGAGAGATATAAATCTCTCTTGCCTAGTTTCCAATATACCGCACAATCTCTGAGGATGCTTGCCATAGATATGGATGAAATGTCAGGAGAGAATGCTTCTGGAACATGGCCAAGCAGCCCAGAAAACTCACATCAACCTTCAAAGCCCAGTTGCTTGCTTCTAAAAGGCTGGGATGGATAATATGTGGTCACAAAACGATGTTGAGACATTATTATCTCTAACCACCAGCACTAGGGATTGCAGTTCAACACCCAGAGAACCACATTCAAGCAGGAACAGCTTTTGTTCCCAAACCTCGCAAATCCAGGAAGAACAAAATTGCCCTAAGAAGCAGGAAAAGACTGGAGTGCTTCAGGTGGAGGTGGAGGAAATGGCCAGTTCAGACGTAAACAATACTTGCGCACCAAAGAAAGAGGTCACCAAGCAAGAGCTACAAATGGGCCAGAACCTTAATTCCATCTTCATTCATCAGCATCACTATAATTAGGTGCTACATGGAGATGGGTTTGGTGAAGATGAGAAGGCTGTAATTCTAGGATGGTTTTTGAGGGCTCTCACCAGAAGATGAAGACAAGGTCCTCCTTTTTGCTCTCCTTGGTCTCGTAGGTGGCATCATAGAGGGCGTAGCGGCAGTCGTGTTCAGGCAACATTTTGATGAAATGCAAATAAGGGTCTTCGATGGTGTCGCCCACTTCCCCCACGAGGATTTCCTTCCCCTCCTCCAGGATGATCGTCTTCTTGTCTTCGCTGAGGCAGAAAATGACAGCCTTCTTGCGCTTCTTCACTTCCTCCGGGCTGGAAGCTTTGCGCACCTTCATCTCGTTGAAAACCTTGATGACTGCATCAGAGACGGCGACACCAGATGCCTGATGGGAGGAAGAGAGAGAAGACAGACGTGAAGGAAAGGGGGTCAAACGCAGTCACAATGAGGGCATTCATGGTGCAGAGGAGGGAGAAAAGAATCTTTCACTCATAACAGCAGAGCGCAAAGCTAGCGAATGATGCCAAAATAGATGTTCAAGTCAATTAGAAAACTTAACATAGGTTCTATGTGGTTGTTTATGTGGACGTCATTGTATTATTTTATGTACTTTTATGTACTTACTAACTGTACCCGCCACGCGTTGCTGTGGCCAACCTTCCCGTGTTCTTTGTCTCCTTCTTTCTTTGGAGGAAGATGTAGTGCATGCACACACACGCATACACATATGGGTGTGGATAATATGGTAATGTCTATGTTGAAAGGAAGTTGTGGAGAATGCCTACATGGATGTTAATTTTACTATATTTCCTCAACTCTCCCCTCAAATACACACAGGAAATAAGTGGCTCTGCTGGAGTGCATGTCTTGAGGGGTTATTGAGGGGATGATCTTGCATGTGCATTAATTCCACTATATTTTCACAACTCCACACACCCATACACACTCACTGTTGGTCTGCCAACATGTGTATGTTGCCAAGTTGTAAAAGATAGATAGATAGAATGGTTTTCAATTCATATAGCAGCTCAAAAACATGTAAATGTGAGTAGAGCAATAGGTACCACTCTGGCAGGAAGGTAAGGGCGCTCCATGCAGTCATGACTTTGGAGGTGTCTATGGACAACGCCGGCTCTTCAGCTAAAAATGGAGATGAGCACCAGAGTCCCAGAGAGTTGGATATGACTGGATTTAATGTCAGGGGGAAACCTTTAGCTTTAACCTATACACACACACAGAGTGTGGCTATGCTATTGTGTGTTTTGTTTCGTGAACAAATTGTGGGACTATAGATATCCTACGCTACCTTCCCAACTGTCCTCCCTCCCTGACAGGGGCAGACCCCCCTCATTGGTCGGGCTCTGTCCCCCCCCCCCCAACTCCTGGCTCCCCCTGCTTTGCTTGGCTTCACCATCCCCACCAAGTTGCAATGGAAATGGCTGTGATGGGCTCTGAGCCTGGGGTCCACTGCTACTGCTGTCTGTGCTTCTGCCTCCTCCTCCTCCTCTTCTTCTTCATCCTCTCTGTGGGTCTCCCTTCAGACTCTCTCCTGCCTCAGAAGCTTGGTGGGGGGCTGGAAGCCTTGGAAGTGCCCACCTTTGCAAAGACAACGGGAAGAGCCAAGAGGAGGGAAGAGAGGAGGTTGCCTCTCTTTCTCTCTCTATCCCCCAGGCTGTGCAAGGCGCACTCTCCCCTCTTTCCCATGCTTCCTTCTTTCTTTCTTTCCTCCCTTCTTCCTTTCTCCCTTTCCTCCATCGCCACAGCAGGCAAGGAGGAAGGTGAAGAGGAAGGGGTCATGCTGCCATGAGGAAGCTCCCTGTCGATTGCTGTGCCAGTTCTGTTTGTATGGTCGTGAATGCGCACGCGCTTCGCTCTCAATGCTGTAACGGCCGCTCTTCCCTTGTGTGGATTTTTGGGGTTTCTGCTGTTTCTTTGGGGGTTTTTTTGAGTGGAGGACATAAATTGGATTGTTAGGTGTAAGGTGTCCAAATTTGGTATCAATTCTCCCAGTGGTTTTTGAGTTCTGTTAATCCCACAAATGAACATTACATTTGTAGTTATATAGATAATACAGGAGACCCATATGTGAGCATTTCACAGGGACCACGCAGAGGAAGTATGGGTTGCTTACCTATAACCATTTCCTCCAGTGGTCACCTGCAAAATCCACACATCATATGTACAAAACCCATTATGTGTGCATTTCACAGGGACCACGCAGAGGAAAAATAAAATTATTATTATTATTATTATTATCATTATTATTATCATTATTATCATTATTAAAATGCAACGAGGGCTTCCAGATTAGACAGGTTAGACCGCCAGGCTCTACTCCTCACCATAGAGTTCTGAAACCCAGTTTAGGTCATTTTTGGCCTCATGTGACTGTTTGTCAAGCTCAAATTGGAGGGACAATAATATGTACACCATCTCGAGTTCTTAAAGAATCATCAAGGTTTTAAGCAGAGCGACTAAGTAAGCAAAGTTATTAAGGCTAAAGGTTTTCTGCCTGAGGTGCAGTCATCTCTGTGTTTCAGGCAGCAATAGCTAAGTGTTGCTCCAGGATATGAAAAAATGGACCTCTGGTTAGGCAGTGATGGAAACAAGGATTTCCTCACTCCTCCATAGAAACACACTGGTTGACTTGGGCAAGTTGCACTCTAAGGCCCAGAAAAACCCGAGAAAGAGTTGCCATTAAGTTGGAAATTACTTGAAAGCACCGAGCAACAGAGTTCTGCAGATTAATGATCCACAATCAGATCTGCTTCCATTTTGGACTCCAATATATACCATATATACTCAAGTATAAGCAGAGTTTTAGCCCTTTTTTGGCTTATTTATTATTTTACTCTGTTATTATTATTATTTCATTACATTTATTATTTTACTCTATTTATTACTGTTACTAGCCGTCCCCTGTCACGCCCACATGGGGGTTCTGTGTGTTCATATTTGGGTGCATTGAGTGCTTGTGCCAAGTTTAGTACAGATCCATCATTGAGTCCACAGTGCTCTCCAGATGTAGGTGAACTACAACTCACAAACTCAAGGTCAACGCCCACCAAACCCTTCCAGTATTTTCTGTTGGTCATGGGAGTTCTGTGTACCAAGTTTGGCTCAATTCCCTCATTGATGGAGTTCAGAATGCTCTGTGATTGTAGGTGAACTGTAAATCCCAGCAACTACAACTCCCAAATGACAAAATCCCCAAACTCTACCAGTGTTCACATTTGTGCGTATTGAGTATTCTTGTAGAGTTTGGTCCAGATCCATCATTGTTTGAATCCACAATGATCTCTGGATGTAGGTGAACTACAACTCCAAAACCAAAGGACACTGCCCACCAAAGCCTTCCAGTATTTTCTGTTGGTCATGGGAGAACCGTGTGCCAAGTTTGGTTCAATTCCATCGTTGGTGGGGTTCAGAATGCTCTTTGATTGTAGGTGAATTATAAATCCCAGCAACTACAACTCCCAAATGACAAAATCATTTATTATTTTTTGTGAAGGACATAGATTGGGTTGTTAGGTGTCTTGTGTCCAAATTTGGTGTCAATTCGTCCAGTGGTTTTTGAGTTCTGTGAATCCCACAAACGAACATTACATTTATTATTTTACTCTATTATTATAACATGTATTATTTTACTCTATAATTATATATATTATTATATTAATTACCCTCTTTATTATTATTATTTTATTTTATTAGACTTAATATTTTACTCTATTATTACTGTTATTATTACATTATCTATTATTTTTATTACATTATTTTTCTTTATTATTGGAAGGACGCGTGAGCACATTCACATTGAAGAAGGTTAGAATAATGGTTTAATCAGAGTTGGACAGACTTATCTTAAATTAGTTTTATGTAAATACTAGCCGTTCCTTGCCACGTGTTGCTGTGGCCCACATGGGGGTTCTGTGTGAGAGGTTTGGTCCAATTCTATCGTTGGTGGGTTTCAGAATGCTCTGTGATTGTAGGTGAACTATAAATCCCAGCAACAACAACTCCCAAATGTCAAGGTCTATTTTCCCCAAACTCCACCAGTGTTCACATCTGGGCATATTGAGTATTTGTGTAGAGTTTGGTCCAGATCCATCATTGTTTGAGTCCACAGGGATCTCTGGATGTAGGTGAACTACAACTCCAAAACCAAAGGACACTGCCCACCAAACCCTTCCAGGGTTTTCTGTTGGTCATGGGAGTTCTGTGTGGAAAGTTTGGCCCAATTCTATCATTGGAGGGGTTCAGAATGCTCTTTGATTGTAGGTGAACTATAAATCCCAGAAACTACAAGTCCCAAATGACAAAATCAATTTTTTTGAGTGAAGGACATACGTTGGGTTGTTAGGTGTCTTGTGTCCAAATTTGGTGCCAATTGCCCCAGTGGTTTTTGAGTTCTGATGGTATCACAAACGAACATTACATTTTTATTTATATAGATTGGGAGCCTCCGGTAGGGATATGGGTCAAACCCTTGTGCCGACAGGACTGCTGATCGACAGGTCAGCAGTTCAAATCTGGGGAGAGCTCCCTCTGTCAGCTCCAGCTCCCCATGCGGGGGCATGAGAAAAGCCTCCCACAAGGATGGTAAAAGATTTTCTGGTTTGTCTACTCTGGAAAATGCAACATGTAATTGTCCATCTTTAGGAGTCCCTTTCAAATCTTTACTTTATCTGTGTGTGTGTGAATCATATATATCTATCTATATCTATGGCTTGATGGCTCTCTGTCAGGAAGGCTTTGATTATGTTTTCTTGCCCTGGTGAAGGGAGTTGGACTGGATGGCCTTAAGCATTTTCTGTTGGTCATGGGGGTTCTGTGTAGGAAGGTTGCCCCAGTTCTGTCATTCGTGGGGTTCATTCAGAATGCTCTTTGATTGTAGGTGAACTATAAATCCCAGTAACTACAACTCTCAAATGCCAAGGTCTACTTCCCCCAAACTCCATCTGTGTTCATATTTGGGCATATGGATTCTTGACAGATTAGAGAGATGACTGGCCAAAATTAACAAAATGAAGTTCAACGGGGACAAATGCAAGATACTCCACTTAGGCAGAAAAGGTTTGGTCTAGATCCATCATTGTTTGAGTCCACAGTGCTCTCTGGATGTTGGGGTACTACAACTCCCAAACTCAAGATTAAACGCTGCTAGTGTTTTCTGTTGGTCATGGGAGGCCTGTGTGCCAAGTTTGGTTCAATTCCATCGTTGCTGGAGTTCAGACTGTTCTTTGATTATAGGTGAACTATAAATCCCAGCAACTACAACTCCCAAATGACAAAATCATATTTTTTTGAGTGATTCACTCCTTATGTAGTGAGACATTTTGTTGCCAAATTTGGTGTTCATGGTAATCACAGATTTTGGTTTTTTATGGAGAGCAGGAAGACTGTGATGTCTTCCAAGTGCAAACAATGGAAGCACAGGATCTAATCTGTCTCTCCCAATCTGCTCAGTGGTGACTCTGATCTTGATGCCCGTGTTGTGTCATCTGAAGTGGCCTTATTAAACGTTTTACAAGGACTACGTCAAATAATGATTACACAATCAAAGGTACCTGTCCAACCTGAAAGCAATCAACCTCAAAGCCAAGTCAAAAGTTGGGTTACTGTTGAGTTTTTCGGGCTGTGTAGCTATGTTCCAGAAGCATTCTCTCCTGACGTTTCACCCAAATCTATGGCAGGCATCCTCAGAGGTTGCGTCAGAAGAGAATTCTTCTGGAATGTGGCCATACAGCCTGGAAAAACTCACAGCAACCCAGTGATTCCAGCCATGAAAGCCTTTGACAACACAAGCTCCAAGTGAGATGGAACTGGAAGAGGAACTCCTTCTCTTTTGGGATGAAAAACGGATCTGGCACCCTCTTGGGTGGTATAACCTCTAAAAACTGTAAATTATGGAGCTAAGACATCTGGTCACCAAATTGGGAGAGATAGCCAATACTCCAGAGGACAGGAGCAGGATTCTTGACAGATTAGAGAGATGATTGGCCAAAACTAACAAAATGAAGTTCAACGGGGACAAATGCAAGATACTCCACTTAGGCAGAAAAAACGAAAAGCAAAGATACAGAATGGGGGACGATGCCTGGCTCGAGAGCAGGACGTGTGAAAAAGATCTTGGAGTCCTCGTGGACAACAAGTTAAACATGAGCCAACAATGTGATGTGGCGGCAAAAAAAGCCAATGGGATTTTGGCCTGTATCAAGAGGAGCATAGTGCTTAGGTCCAGGGAAGTCATGCTACCCCTCTATTCTGCTTTGGTTAGACCACACCTGGAATATTGTGTCCAATTCTGGGCACCACAATTCAAGAGAGATATTGACAAGCTAGAATGTGTCCAGAGGAGGGCAACTAAAATGATCAAGAGTGTGGAGAACAAGCCCTATGAGGAGCAGCTTAAGGAGCTGGGCATGTTTAGCCTGAGGAAGAGAAGGCTGAGAGGAGATATGATAGCCAATGTATAAATATGTGAGAGGAAGGCACAGGGAGGAGGGAGCAAGCTTGTTTTCTGCTTCCCTGGAGACTAGGACGCGGAACAATGGCTTCAAACTACAAGAGAAAATATGAGGAACTTCCTGACTGTGAGAGCCGTTCAGCAGTGGAACTCTCTGCCCCAGAGCGTGGTGGAGGCTCCTTCTTTGGAAGCTTTTAAGCAGAGGCTGGATGGCCATCTGTCAGGGGTGATTTGAATGCAATATTCCTGCTTCTTGGCAGGGGGTTGGACTGGATGGCCCATGAGGTCTCTTCCAACTCTTGGATTCTAAGATCCTGGGAGGAGAGAACAAGTGAGATGGAACTGGAAGAGTAGCTCCTTCTCTTTTGGGATGAAAAACAGATCTGGCACCCTCTTGGGTGGTATAACCTCTGAAAACTGGAAATTACGGAGCTAAGAAATCTAGTCCCCTGATCTCATGCCAGGAGCAAAGATGCCTGGAATATAATATCAGCTTCCTGGAGAAAATGAGAGAGGAGCAGGTGCCCTTAAGCCACCAGAATGGAAGGAGGCGCTCCCGAAAAGGAAGTTGAATTGTGCCACATGGGGCTGGGCGGAAGGGAGGGGAGAAAGAGAGAGAAAGAAAGAGGAGGTTAAAGGATGGAGGCGGAGAGGGGGAGGCGGATAAGAGATCTATTGTCAGTAGCAGAAGCTGGGAGAGCGCAGCTTTTCTTTGGAGAGGGGCACAGAGGCTCAGCTGTTCCATCGCTCCAAAGGAAACCTAGCTTTGCGGATTCGCGTTCGGCTAAGCCGAAGGCGTTTCTAGATGAGGCAAAGAGCGAAAGACAAAAGTTCAGGGCGGCAATGAATATGAGGAATAGCACGGGAGACTCCCTGGGTAACAATGGGAAGCACTTATTCAGAGCAGCTTAAGGTACAGACTGTCAAACAGCTGCCAGGAAGGATGGAGAAACCCCAACCCTGGGAGAGAAGGATCATATTTTGGGGAAACCAACATTTAGGGAACCGTAAGAGCGAGCCAGGAGGGTGCTATAGGATATTTGATTATTTTAACAGTTTTTATTTCAAATATTTGCATCAGCGAAGGAATATACTGCCTCAAAATTGAGAGTTTCTCTCTGAAGCAAGGTCTGGATGGCCATCTGTCAGGAATGCTTTGTGCGTTCCTGCCTAGCAGAGGAAGGTTAGCTGGAATGGCCCTTATGGTCTTTCCCTAGTTATGATTAAATTACACTTTTAAAAACGTTGTGAACTGCTTTGTTTCTCAATTAATACATAAACAAAGGAATGTGTCCAGAGGAGGGCGACTCAAATGATCAAGGGTCTGGAGAACAAGCCCTATGAGGAGCGGCTTAAGGAGCTGGGCATATTTAGCCTGAGAGGAGATATGATAGCCATGTATAAATACGTGAGAGGGAGCCAGCTTGTTTTCTGCTTCCCTGGAGACTAGGGCACGAAACAATGGCTTCATAGAATCATAGAATCAAAGAGTTGGAAGAGACCTCATAGGCCATCCAGTCCAACCCCAATCTGCCAAGAAGCAGGAATATTGCATCCAAATCACCCCTGACAGATGGCCATCCAGCCTCTGTTTAAAAGCTTCCAAAGAAGGAGCCTCCACCGCACTCCGGGGCAGAGAGTTCCACTGCTGAACTCCAAAGAAGAGAGTTCCACTGCTGAACGGCTCTCACAGTCAGGAAATTCTTCCTCATGTTCAGATGGAATCTCCTCTCTTGTAGTTTGAAGCCATTGTTCCGCGACCTAGTCTCCAGGGAAGCAGAAAACAAGCTTGCTCCCGCCTCCCTGTGGCTTCCTCTCACATATTTATGCATGGCTATCATATCCCCTCTCAGCCTTCTCTTCTTCAGGGTAAACATGCCCAGCTCCTTAAGCCACTCCGCATAGGGCTTGTCTTCCAGACCCTTGATCATTTTAGTCGCTCTCCTCTGGACACATTCCAGCTTGTCAATATCTCTCTTGAATTGTGGTGCCCAGAATTGGACACAATATTCCAGGTGTGGTCTAACCAAAGCTTCAAACTATAAGAAAGAAGATTCATCTGAACATGAGGAAGAACTTCCTGACTGTGAGAGCCGTTCAGCAGTGGAACTCTCTGCCCCAGAGTGTGGTGGAGGCTCCTTCTTTGGAAGCTTTTAAACAGAGGCTGGATGGCCATCTGTCAGGGGTGATTTGAATGCAATATTCCTGCTTCTTGGCAGAATGGGGTTGGACTGGATGGCCCATGAGGTCTCTTCCAACTGTATGATTCTATATGTAAATACTATTAATAATACATCATAATTGATAATGTAATTAAATAATAATCATCCCCGAAGAGGGAGAGGACCAGACCAATGCCTTCAACCTGGGGGTCAACAGAGAGACTAAGGTCCCTTCTACACAGGTGCATAAAATCCACACTGAACTGGGTTATATGGCAGTGTGGACTCAGATACCCCAGTTCAAAGTGGATATTGTGGATTATCAGTATTCTGGGTTACATGGCTGTATGGAAGGGCCCCTTGTGCTGCAATTTCCTGCACTATATGCACTAAACACACGCCTTACACGCAACTGGCCTCTATGGCCTTCAATCCCCCTCCATCTACATCTTCAGATAGGAAAGGAAGGACAATACTAATAGGAGAGTCTTCTTTGGGGTGGAAGTAGCCACAGCGGAGTTTAAGATAATCTGGGGAGGCCCTGCTCTCGGTCTCACCTCCCTCGCAAGTGTGATTGGACGGGAGGAGAGACAGGTCCTTCTCAGTAGTGGCCCCTCAGTTGTGGAACTCCCTCCCCAGCAATGTTAGATCAACCCCCTCCCTTCTGACCTTCTGCAATAGAGTGAAAACGTGGCTTTGGGACCAAACTCGTGCAATAGATAGACTTGGAACAATGTGCAATGACCATTGGAACAGCCTGGATTACTACTACTACTACTACTACTAATAATAATAATAATAATAATGAAACTTTATTTATACCCCGCTACCATCTCCCAAGGGACTCGGTGCGGCTTACATGAGGCCGAGCCCACAATACATCAGCAAAAAAACAGCAACAGTAATACAAAACAATAAAATAAAACTCATAAACAAAAAAATAAGCAGTAAACATCAACAATATCACAATCTATATAAATAAAAATGTCATGCTCGTTTGTGGGATTGACAGAACTCAAAAACCACTGGGCGAATTGACACCAAATTTGGACACAAGACACCTAACAACCCAATGTATGTCCTTCACTCAGAAAAATTGATTTTGTCATTTGGGAGTTGTAGTTGCTGGGACTTATAGTTCACCTACAATCAAAGAGCATTCTGAATTCCACCAACGATGGAATTGAACGAAACTTGGCACACAGTTCTCCCCTGACCAACTGAAAATACTGGAAGGGTTTCATGGGCAGTGTCCCTTGATTTTGGAGTTGTAGTTCACCTACATACAGAGATCACTGTGGACTCAAACAAGGATGGATCTGGACCAAACTCTACACGAATACTCAATATGCCCAAATGTGAACACTGGTGGAGTTTGGGGAAAATAGAATCTTAACATTAGGGAGTTGTAGTTGCTGGGATTTATAGTTCACCTACAATCAACAGAGCATTCTGAACTCCACCAATGATGGAATTGAACCAAACTTGGCACACAGAACTCCCATGACCAACAGAAAAGACTGGAAGGGTTTGATGGGCAGTGTCCTTTGATTTTGGAGTTGTAGTTCACCTACATCCAGAGATCACTGTGGACTCAAACAAGGATGGATCTGGACCAAACTCTACACGAATACTCAATATGCCCAAATGTGAACACTGGTGGAGTTTGGGGAAAATAGAATCTTAACATTTGGGAGTTGTAGTTGCTGGGATTTATAGTTCACCTACAATCACAGAGCATTCTGAACTCCACCAATGATGGAACTGAACCAATCTTGGGACACAGAACTCCTATGAATAACAGAAAATACTAGAAGGGTTTGGTGGGCATTGACTTTGAGAGTTGTAGTTCACCTACATCCAGAGAGCACTTTGGACTCAAACAATGATGGATTTGGGAGTTGTAGTTGCCGGGATTTATAGTTCACCTACAATCACAGAGCTTTCTGAACTCCACCAATGATAGAATTGGGCCAAACCTCCCATACAGAACCCCTATGACCACCAGAGTGGGCCACAGCAACGCGTGGCAGGGGACGGCTAGTAACATTTAAAAAACCGATGGCTGGGCCAAATGTAGGAATTCAAATTTTAAAAATAATGCTGGGCAAGAACAGGTGAAATATAACTAGGATAGAATTTCAGAAAAGAATGGGGATTATCATTACTCTCGTGGATTGCGTGTATAACTCTGAATGTATTTTTAAAAAATGTTTTAGCGTACTTTTTAATTATATTTTAATATTTAAGTGTACATTGTGTTTTGAGGCATCGAATTGTTGCCTGTGTGCAAAGCCGCGGTGAGAATAGCAGGGTAGAAATGTTGTCAATCAATAAATTAGGTCCCTTTCTTAATTCTTCAAAGGGAAAACAGGAGAGACAGAACGGAGGAGAAGAAATTAGGGCATCACAGTGGTTCCTTTATAATAATATGTATTATTTATATCCCCCATTCCCCTCAATCTAGATTGAGGAAAGAGCAAGGAGTGGAAGTAGCACAAGGCAGGGCTCCTGGGTCCCTTTCTTCATTCTTAAAGAAGCAGAACCAAGGAGAAGAAAGTAGGGCAGTTGCGCTCTTGAGTCTCGGCAAACATGAGAGACTGGTGTGTTGTCCAAGGCTTTTATGGCCAGAATCACTGGGTTGCTGTGAGTTTTCCGGACGGTATGGCTATGTTCCAAAAGCATTCTCTCCCTATGTTTGGCCACATCTATACCAGGCATCCCTGAGGTTGTGAGTTTTCTGGGTTGTATATTCCAGAAGCATTCTCTCCTGACGTTTCTCCCACATCTATGGCAAGCATCCTCAGAGGTTGTGAGGTCTGTTGGAAACTAGGCAAGTGGGGTTTATACATCTGTAGAATGTATAAAAAATGTGGTAAAAAAAACTCTTGTCTGTTGGCGGCAAGTGTGAATGTCTTTGATTAGCACTGCATGGCCTTGCAACTTCAAAGTGCTGATTTTAACCTACAAAACCCTATACGGCTCCGGCCCAGCGTATCTGTCCGAACGCATCTCCTTCTATGTCCCGCCTTGGAGTTTAAGATCTTTTGGGGAGGCCCTGCTCTCGGCCCCACCTCTATCACAAGTGAAATTGGTGGGGACGAGGAGCAGGGCCTTCTCGGTGGTGGCCCCTCGCCTGTGGAATTCCCTTCCCGGGGAAATCAGATCATCGACATCCCTACTCTCTTTCGGAAGGAAACTAAAAACATGGATATGGGACCAGGCAGATAGACAAAGGACTAGAATTGATAGGATTTGACAATGTGGAATGAATTTCTGGATTCTGAGCTGGCGAACGATGAACATTAGATTGGTTTTATTCATTGTGATATATAACTTGATTGTTTTAATTGTTTATGATTGCTTTTGATACATGTTTTATTTTATTGTGGTTGTTGGCATCGAATTGTGCCTTTTGTAAGCCGCCCAGAGTCCCCCCTCGGGGGTTGAAAAGGGCGGGGTAGAAATGTGCAAAATAAATAAATAAAGTCTGGCTGCTTCCTGCCTGGAAGAATCCTTTGTTGGGAGGTGTTAGCTGGCCTCGATCGTTTCCTGTCTGGAATTCCCCCATTATCATCTCCTACTACAACCTGCACAATCCCTTCGATCCTTGGGGGAGGCCTTCTTTCACCCCTTCCTCCATCATAGGCACAACTTTTGGGAAACGTGTGGGAACAAGGGCAAGAGCCTTCTCCGCTGTAGCCCCCAGGCTGTGGAACTCGCTACCTAGTGAGATTAGGCAAGCCCTCACCCTAGCAGCCTTCAAGAAGGATCTATGAACTTGACTCTTCCAATGCGCCTTTGGAGAGCAACTATATATTTCTTTCCTGTTGTCTCATAGAATCCTATAGTTGGAAGAGACCTCGTGGGTCATCCAGTCCAACCCCCTGCCAAGAAGCAGGAATATTGCAGTCAAAGCAGCCCCGACAGATGGCCATCCAGCCTGTTTAAAAGCTTCCAAAGAAGGTGCCTCCGTCTCTCCCACAATGTGTCCTCATGTTGCCCCCCCCCCCAACCCGTTTCTCAGAAGGCCTGTCTCCACCGGTCCATCCTCTACGACCTCCTCCGAGATATATATATGAATGAATGAATTTCTATGCGCACTGCATACATTTTATTTGTAGTGCAAACACACGCTTAAAAACAATACAATAATTAAAATGAATAATTTTAACAAATATAAACTTATTAGTATTTCTATGGGAAGTGTGGGTCTGCTTTCGGCTGATGAGATAGGATTGTTGTTGGGTTGTTGTAGTTTTTTTTGGGCTGTATGGCCATGGTCTAGAGGCATTCTCTCCTGACGTTTCGCCTGCATCTATGGCAAGCATGCTCAGAGGTAGAGACCTCGCTGTCAGGCCATTGTATGCTAATCAAGGTGGTCAGTTGAAACATTCACACCTAGTTCCAGCAGACAAGAGTCCTTTGTCTCACCCTGGTCATTCCACAGATATATAAACCATTTTTTAAAACTCCAACAGACCTCACTATCTCTGAGGATGCTTGCCACAGATGCAGGCAAAATGTCAGGAGAGAATGCCTCTAGACAATGGCCATACAACCCGAAAAAACCTACAACAACCCAGTGATTTCGGCCATGAAAGCCTTCCGACAATAGGATTGTTGTTGTTGTGTGCTTTCAAGCAATTTCAGACTTAGATTGACCTGAGTGAGGGCCGGGTATCATAGAATCATATAGTTGAATCATAGAATCATATAGTTGGAAGAGACCTCGTGGGCCATCCAGTCCAACCCCCTACTAAGAAGCAGGAATATTGCATTCAAAGCGGTCCCGACAGATGGCCATCCAGCCTCTGTTTAAAAGTTTCCAAAGAAGGTGACTTTAGAGGGCCATATCTGCCCCCCCCCCCCCGGGCCTTAGTTTGAGAGGGTTTTTTTGAAATATTGGTACCCTCCCACCACAGGATTCCCTAAGGCAGGAAGCAGCCAGGCTTTGAAGCTGCAAGGCTATTCAATGCTAATCAAGCTGACCCATGGCCCTGATCGTTTCCTGACTGGAAATCCTCAGTTTTGTTTTATTTTTGGTGTTATTCTTTTGTTAATGACGTTGTTTTAATACAAGATGCCTAATTTTGTTCGTTTTTATCATTTCCTCCTTTCTGTTGACACTTGTCCACATGGAGATTAATGGCTTCTCTTTGTAGTCTGGTTGTCAAGAGTTGTCCAGTGTTTCCTGTCTAAGGTGGGAGAAAGAACTCTTGTCTGTTGGAGGTGGGTGTGAATGTTCCAATTGGCTGCCTTGATTAGCATTTAATGGCCTAGCAGTTTGGAAGATCTGGCTTCTTACTATCCCAACAAAGGATTCCCCCAGGCAGTAAAAGCCAGACCTTTAACACTGCTAGGCCATTAAATGCTAATCAAGGTGGCTAACTGGAACATATAGTTTTCTTGGCAAGGATACTGGGGTGGTTTGCCATTGCCTTCCCCAGGGATCACGCTTGGTCTGACCTCTCTGCCATGACCGTCCCGTCTTGGGTGGCCCTTCACGGTTTCGCTCATGACATCATTGAGGTGCTCAAGCTCCAGCGCCACGACACGGCTGGGGGTGGTGACGGCCGACAGGGAGCTCTGGCGTGGGCTGGTCCATGAGGTCACGAAGAGTCGGAGACGACTGGACGAATGAACAACAACTGGAACATTCACACCTACCTCAAACAGACAAGAGTTCTTTCTCCAGATGTTAAACAATCGGGGCCAGCTAACACCTCCAAAACAGAGGATTCCCCTTGGCAGGAAGCAGACAGGCTTTTGAGCTGCAAGGCTATCAAGCTGGCCAATTACAAGATTCACACTTGCCTCAAGCAGCCAGGCTTTTGAGCTACAAGGCTGTCAAATGGTAATCAAGCTGGCCACACTTGCCTCCAGCAGACAAGAGTTCTTTCTCGCACCCTGGACATTATTCCACAGATATATCAACCCCACTTGCCTAGCTTCCAACAGACCCCACAACCTCCGAGGCCATGAAAGCCTTCGACAATAGGATTGTTGTTGTTGTGTGCTTTCAAGCCATTTCAGACTTAGATTCACCCTGAGTGAGGGCCGGGTATCACAGAATCATATAGTTGAATCATGGAATCCTAGAGTTGGAAGAGACCTCGTGGGCCATCCAGTCCAACCCCATTCTGCCAAGAAGCAGGAATATTGCATTCAAAGCGGCCCCGACAGATGGCCATCCAGCCTCTGTTTAAAAGCTTCCAAAGAAGGTGACTTTAGAGGGCCATATCTGGCCCCCGGGCCTTAGTTTGAGAGGGTTTTTTTGAAATACTGGTACCCTCCCACCACAGGATTCCCTAAGGCAGGAAGCAGCCAGGCTTGGAAGCTGCAAGGCTATTCAATGCTAATCAAGCTGACCAAGGATCGTTTCCTGTCTGAAAATCTGCTGTTTTGTTTTTGGTGTTATTCTTTTGTTAATGAAGTTGCCAAATTTTGCTCATTTCCATCATTTCCTCCTTTCTGTTGACACTGTCCACATGGAGATTAATGGCTTTTCTTTGTTGTCAAGAGTGGCCCAGCATTTCCAGATATATGGAACCTCACCTGCCTAGTTTCCAACAGACCCCACAACCTCAGAGGATGCCTGCCATAGACGTGGGCGAAACGTCAGGAGAGAGTGCTTCTGGAGCAACCCAAGAGGGACTGGGCTTCAGCAGGAACCCTCACAGGCCCAGAAGAGGGGAAGCAAAGCTTCTCAATGGCAGGTTTCCAACAGGCCCCACAACCTCAGAGGATGCCTCCCATAGACGTGGGCGAAATGTCAGAAGAGAGTGCTTCTGGAGCAACTCAAGAGGGGCTGGGCTTCAGCAGGGACCCTCACAGGCCCAGAAGAGGGGGAGCAAAGCTTCTCAATGGCAGGTTTCCAACAGACCCCACAACCTCAGAGGATGCCTGCCATAGACGTGGGCGAAATGTCAGAAGAGAGTGCTTCTAGAGCAACTCAAGAGGGGCTGGGCTTCAGCAGGGACCCTTATAGGCCCAGAAGAGGGGGAGCGTGGCTTCTCAGTGGCGGGGGCGTGAGGGGGCGCCAAAGGCGGCCTTCCCGAGGCTCCATCCCCCACGAGTCCCCCACAAAATGGCGGCCGGGTGACAAGATGGCGGCCGGGCGGCGAGGCAGGGGGGCGGCGAGGAGGAGCCGCAAGCCTTACCATGGCGCTGGAAGTCAAGCAGGCTGGGCGAGGAACTGTCGGCGGGTGCTGGAGGCTGCTCTGGGCCTTGGGGGTGGCTCCGGCGGCGAAGGGGGCTCCTGCGTCTTCCTCGGCGGCGGCTCCGAGCCCGTCTGCGCGTCAAGCGAGGCCCGAAAAGGAACTGCTGCCCCGCCCGGCTCCGCGCTTCCGCTTTAAGGCGCCTCGCCGAGGAGGAGCCGCTTCCGACTTGCGGCGCGGGGCATCACGGGAAAGCGAGTCCTCCCTCGCCCGCCTCCTTTCCCCTGCTGGTGCCAGGCCGGCATCTCAGGCAGAGGTTGCCATGGAGACGGAAGGGCGGGGGGAAAAAGAGTCTCTCTCTCTCTCTCCCCCAAAAGCAGGCCTGCCTCTTCAGCCAGGTTTTGAGGCCTGCCTTGAGTTATGGTAGAGGCCATTCCCTACCATACTATGTATGGATTGTAATAATAATATCATCATTGTATTGTCGAAGGCTTTCATGGCTGGAATTACTCAGTTCTTTTGGGTTTTTTCGGGCTATAGGGCCATGTTCTGTATAGGAAGGATCTGTATATATATTATATATATACAATATACAGAAGATCTGTATAGGAAGGATAATAATATCGAGGATAGTTTTGACGGTGTGGTGAATGAATTAGAACCAGACATCCTGAGGAGTGAGGTGGAATGGGCCTTAAGAAGCATTGCTAACAAGGCAGCAGGAGACGACGGGATCCCAGCTGAACTGTTTAAAATCTTAAAAGAGGATGCTGTCAAGGTGATGCATGCCATATGCCAGCAAATATGGAAAACACAAGAATGGCCATCAGACTGGAAAAAATCAACTTATATCCCCATACCAAAAAAGGGAAATGCGAAAGACTGCTCAAACTTCCGTACAGTGGCCCTTATTTCTCATGCCAGTAAGGGAATGCTCAAGATCCTGCAAGGAAGAAGACTCCAGCAAGACATGGAGCGAGAGTTGCCAGATGTTCAAGCTGGGTTTAGAAAAGGCAGAGGAACCAGAGACCAGATGCCAATATCCAGATGCTGGAGAATGGAGAAAGGCAGGGAGTTTCAGAAAAACATCTATTTCTGCTAAAGCCTTTGACTGTGTGGATCATCATAAATTGTGGCAAGTTCTTGGTGGGATGGGCATCCCAAGCCCCCTTCCCTCTCTCCTGAGGAATCTGTACAAGGACCAAGGAGCAACAGTCAGAACTGACCACGGAACAACAGACTGGTTCAAGATTGGGAAAGGCGTCCGGCAAGGCTGCATCCTCTCACCCAACCTTTTTAACTTGTATGCAGAACACATCATGCGAGGATGTGCAGGGCTGGATGAATGCAAAGCTGGGGTGAAAATTGCTGGAAGAAACATTAACAACCTCGGATATGCAGATGACACCACTCTGATGGCCGAAAGCGAGGAGGAGCTGAGGAGCCTTCTAATCAAGGTGAAAGAAGAAAGCGCAAAAGCCGGGTTGCAGCTAATCATCAAAAGAACCAAGATTATGGCCACAAGAATGATTGACAACTGGGAAATAGAGGGAGAAAACGTGGAGGCCGTGACAGACTTTGTATTTCTAGGTGCAAAGATGACTGCAGATGCAGACTGTGGCCAGGATATCAGGAGACACTTACTTCTTGGGAGGAGAGCAATGGTCTTCCCTGTAGTCACCTACGGATGTGAGAGCTGGACCTTAGGGAAGGCTGAGCGAAGGAAGATCGATGCTTTTGAGCTGTGGTGTTGGAGGAAAGTGCTGAGAGTGCCTTGGACTGCGAGAAGATCCAACCAGTCCATCCTCCAGGAAATAAAGCCCGACTGCTCACTGGAGGGAAGGAGACTAGAGACAAAGTTGAAGTACTTTGGCCACATCATGAGGAGACAGGAAAGCCTAGAGAAGACAATTATGCTGGGGAAAGTGGAAGGCAAAAGGAAGAGGGGCCGACCAAGGGCAAGATGGATGGATGGCATCCTTGAAGTGACTGGACTGACCTTGAAGGAGTTGGGGGTGGTGACGGCCGACAGGGAGCTCTGGCGTGGGCTGGTCCATGAGGTCACGAAGAGTCAGAGATGACTGAACGTATGAACAACAACAAACCACTACTCGATGGATTGTCATCACCATGTTCCAATGAACCTGCGGGCATAACCACCGGAGTCATGTTACATCCCAGGAGAGGCCACAGCAACATCTATTATAGAACTCCAATATGCCGATGACAACGTAGTCTATGCCTGATGGAATCGTTCCAGGAGTTGCATGCGACATCTGTAGACTGTCCACGTTTCGCAGGCATACAGTAGGGTTGGGAGGACAATATATAATAGAAGACAATAGACAATAGAAGCAGAGAGTGTTTGAGGACCGGGACATCCGTAGGGCGACCAAGGTGCTTGTTTATAAAGCTATTGTCCTCACTTCATTGCTGGTGGTATTTCATTCTTCCAGCATGCTGACATTTGCCTGCTTGTCTTCCCAAGAGATTTACAGCGCTGATGTGATGTCTGTAGACTGTCCACGTTTCACAGGCATACAGCAGGGTTGGGAGGACAATAGCTTTGTAAACAAGACCCTTGGTATCCCTACGGATGTCCCGGTCCTCAAACACTCTCTGCTTCATTCGGAAAAATGCTGTACTTGCAGAGCTCAGGCGGTGGTGTATTTCAGTGTCATTGAACATCGAGAAAACCAAAGTGCTCTTCCAGCAGTCACCAGCCAATCCCTCTCCAATGCCAGAGATACGGCTTCATGGTGTAACATTAGAAAATGTTGACCATTTCCGCTCCCTTGGCAGCCACCTCTCCACCAAAGTCAACATTGACACCGAAATACAACACCGCCTGAGCTCTGTGAGTGCAGCATTTTTCCGAATGAAGCAGAGAGTGTTTGAGGACCGGGACATCCATAGGGGGACCAAGGTGCTTGCTTATAAAGCTATTGTCCTCACTTCAGTGCTGGCGGTCTTTCTTTCTTCCAGCGCGCTGACATTTGTCTGCTTGTCTTCCCAAGAGAGTTGCAGGATTTTCCGGAGGCAGCGCTGATGGAATCATTCCAGGAGTTGCATGTGACATCTGTAGACAGTCCACGTTTCGCAGGCAAACAGCAGGGTTGGGAGGACAATAGCTTTATAAACAAGCACCTTGGTAACTTCAGCAGACTGAAAGCCAAAAGCAAGGTCACAACAAGTTATAGGACTCCAATATGCCGATGATAACATAGTCTATGCGCATTCAGAAGAAAACCTACAGGCCACTCTACAACATCTGTCATAGAACTCCAGTATGCTGATGACAATGTAGGCTGTGTGCATTCAGAAGACCTACAAGCCACTCTAAACACTTTTGCAGGAGCATACGAGAAGCTCGGCCTGTCACTGAACATCGAGAAAACCAAAGTGCTCTTCCAGAAGTCACCAGCCAATCCCTCTGCAATGCCAAAAAGATTGCAGGTGAACTATACATCCCAGTACCTACACTTATAAATCATGGTGAATGCTCCCCAAACCTCTGTAGTGTCTTCAGTTGCTGATCAGTTCCTCTGTATGCTGTGTGCCATAGAAAAGAATAGGAAAGGGTTAAGGGAGAGGCAATGGGCGGGGTCGTACAAATTCCACACCAATGGAGAGAGTAAGAAACACTGGGATGTCTGTGGTGGAGGAAACACATGAAATCTAGGATGGAATTGTCCCCACATGAAAGCCTTTACTTGGTTGGTGAGCAGTATTGTGTTTGTGGAGGACATTGGCAGGGCTCTTGGATATGTTTATGGTGTTCTCTATAACTGCAATATCATTGGGAGGAGGGCCATTGGTGTCTCCTGAGTAGTGGGAGCTATAGCTGTTTGTGGAAGTGGGAGCTTGTCTGTGCAAGTGGACACCCCAGCCACACATATTTTAACTTTTTATTATGTGTTGATAGATGGTTTGGGTTGCTGTGAGTTTTCTGTGCTGTATGGCCATGTTCCAGAAGCATTCTCTCCTGACGTTTTGCCCACATCTCTGGCAGGCATCCTCAGAGGTGAATATAAGGTTTGCCTGGAAATGGGAAGAGATTGATTATAATTCCAACGAAATTTCCTTCGTCTTGCAAAGAGATCAGACTGATCTGGGTCTCTATCTGGCCATAAAATGTCACTTTGTCTGGCTCCGACTATGCAAAACCTTTGCAAAAGGTTATGTGTGTTTGTGATGGAAATCAGGACTCCGACCATCAAATAACTTGGCAGCATTACAATGAGCAACATTAGCCTCCCACCGAAGGCACACACACAAAAAAGTGCATTTGTTTAGTGGTTTTTCTTCTATTTGATTGGGAAGAAGAAAATCTGGGGAAAACGTTGCCTTTAGAAATAGAACGCGCCAGGGATTCTCTCTCTCTCTGCATAAAAGAACCAGAGTGTGACAGAATAGGCTTTAATACATGTATATGTCCATTTTAGGCAATTTTGGAGGAATAGGCTTTAAGAAAGAGGGGGAGAGCGTTATTGTTCCTTTGTGGAGTACTGCCTTAATCCTGCCTTGTTTAGTGGCATAAACCATCACCCACCTGCTTTAACTAGAGCTGAATACTAATAATAATAATAATAATAAATTATATTATATTAATAATAATAATAATAATAATAATAATAATAAATTCAGCCATCAGAGTGATTTTGTTTGCTGTGGACTCATCTTGTTGTGTTTCAAATAATAATAATAATCTTTATTGCCCTGCATAGCAAGAAGCGGATCCCTCCATCCATCCATCCATCCATCCATCTATCTATCTATCTATTATGTATGTTTATTTGTACCTCAAAGGTTCCTCTCTGTGGCTTGATAGATCTGGACCGAACTTGGCACACAATGTCTTCATTTTTCAACTTAAAATAATTGAGAGATCTGAACTTTAAAAAAAAAACGAGGAAATAAGTGGATTGGCTGCTCCTAGGGTGAAGTGGCCCTCGGTGATGTCGCTAAGAGAGAAAGGGAAAGGAAAAGAAAGAAAAAGGAGGGAAGAAAAAATAAGGGAAGAGAAAAAGGTATGAGGGGAAGGGTGGAAAGAAAGGGAAAGAAAGAAGAAAGAGGAAAAAGAAGAAAGAGAAAGGAGAAAAGGTATGAGGGGAAGGGAGGAAAGAGAAAGATGGGAAGAAAGGGGACAAAAAGGGGAAACGAAAGGAAGGACAGAAAAAGAAAGTGGAGGGAAAGAAGGAAGCCAGGAAGAAGGGGCGAAGGAAGGGAAAGCAAGGAATAGAGAAAGGAAAGGGAAAAGGAAGCCAAGGAGGAAGCAAGGAAGGATGGCAGGTGGGAAAGAAAGGAATACAGAAAAAGGAAGGAAACGGGAAAGGAAGTCAAGGAGGAAACAAGGAAGGATGACAGATGGGAAAGAAAGGAATGGAGAAAAAGGAAGGGAAAGGGAAAGGAAGCAAAGGAGGAAGGAAGAACGAAAGAAGGGATGGAGAGATAGAATGGAATAGAGAAAGGAAAGGGGAAAGGAAGGAGGGGATGAAGGGAAAGAAAGGAATGAAGGAAAGAGGAAGGGAAGTAAAAGAGGAAGGAAGAAGGGATGAAGGAAGGGAAAGAAAGAAATAGAGAAGGGAAAAGGAAGAAGGGATGAAGGAAGGGAAAGAAAAGAACAGAGAAAGAGGAAAGGAAGCAAAGAAGGAAAAAGGAATGAAGGAAGGGAAATAAGGCAATAAAGGAAAAAGGGGAAAAGAAGGAAAGGAGGAAGAAAGAAGGGATGAAGGAAAGAATAAAGGAAAGAGGAAAGGAAGTAAAGAAGGGATGAAGGAAGGAAAATAAAGAAATAGAGAAAGGAAAGGGGAAAGGAAGACGGGATGTAGGAAGGGAGAGAAAAGAACAGAGAAAGGAAAGAGGAAAGGAAGCAAAGAAGGAAGATGGGATGAAGAAAGGGGAATAAAGGAAAGAGGAAAGGAAGCAAAGAAGGAAGATGGGATGAAGGAAGAGTAAGAAGTCAAGGAAAAGGAAGAAGGGATGAAGAAAGGGAAAGAAAAAGGAAAGAGGAAAGGAAGCAAAGAAGGAAGAAAGAAGGGATGAAGGAAAGGAATAAAGGAAAGAGGAAAGGAAGCAAAGAAGGAAGATGGGATGAAGGAAGAGTAAGAAATCAAGGAAAAGGAAACAAAAGAGGAAGAAAGAAGGGATGAAGGAAAGAAAGGAATAAAGGAAAGAAAGCAAAGAAGGAAGAAGGGTCGAAGGAAGGGAAAGATAGAGAAAGGAATAAAGGAAAGGAAGCAAAGAAGGAAGTAGGGATGAAGGAAGGGAAAGAAGTAGACAAAGGAAAGGGGAAAGGAGGAAGGTACAGAAAGGAATAAAGGAAATGAAGCAAAGAAGCAAGATGGGATGAAGGAAGGGAAAGAAAGAGAGAAAGGGGAAAGGAAGAAGGGATGAAAGAAGGGAAAGAAAGGAATGAAGGAAAGGAAGCAAAGAAGGAAGAAGGGACGAAGGAAGGGAAAGAAATGGAGAAAGGGGAAAGGAAGAAGGGATGAAGGGTAAGAAAGGAATAAAGGAAAGAAAGCAAAGAAGGGACGAAGGAAGGGAAAGAAATGGAGAAAGGGGAAAGGAAGAAGGGATGAAGGGTTGTTGTTGTTCATTCGTTCAGTCGTCTCCGACTCTTCGTGACCTTATGGACCAGCCCACGCCAGAGCTCCCTGTCGGCCGTCACCACCCCCAGCTCCTTCAAAGTCAGGGTAAGAAAGGAATAAAGGAAAGGAAGCAAAGAAGGGATGAAGGAAGGGAAAGAAAGGAATAAAGGAAAGAGGAGGAAGGAAGAGAATGAAGGGAAAGGAATAGAGGGAGGTGTATGAGGATAAATGGAGGAGAAGCCACCAAAAATGCATATTCAAGCAATGTTGGGTATGTATATATATGTACATACATATAATAGTATAATTATAGATCTGGAAGCATTTCAAATGCTTGCTTCACAGAGTATTATTATGAATGCCTCAGAACAGCTCTAGAGGAGGCCTCATCATGGTACTATTCATGTTTGTGTGTTGGGGACAAGCCTGGTTTTCTTGTTTGAGGGTTTGACTTGATTTCACAGAGAAGGAAGGCCTGAGTGAGGAACTGCTGCTCAGCCAGGCGGTTTCCTTTCCAATCTCCCTAGGAAGTGATTCAGAGAGGCCTAGGAAGCCCTTTCTGTCAGGAGCTCCCTCCCAACGCCTCCGCCTCCCAAGAAGCTCCAGGCCAGACAAAGGCCGTTGGCGCCCAAACAGCCCCGCCCCCTTCGGAGCCCTCACTGCGCCTGCGCAAGCCGCCTCCCTCCTCCCTTTCCCCCCCTTTCCCTCTTCGCCGCTTCCAAATAAGGCGTCGAATGAGCCAAACCCGCAAGCCACGCCCCGCCTGCAACTTGATTTGCCCTTATATGGGCATATGAAGCGATGCGGCGCGGGCGGGGGGAGGAGGGAGAGGAGCAAGGCTCGGGAGCGCCCTCTAGCCGCCCTGGGAAGGCATTGCAGGGCTTCCGGAAAGCCTTTGAATCACCATAATAATGAGACTCTCTGCTAACCGGCACCCATGCATTATTAGTTCTTAACTTGCAGTGCAGTTTGACACGCTTTCACAGTCAAAAACATAACAAAATATACAAATAAAAGTGTATCATATATTATCAGTAATTATATTTAACTATAGACTTACACTATAGTCTTATTTATTGATATAATTATAGTTACTGATATAACTATATCCTATATATCCTGGAAGCTTCCTAGGCCTCTCTGAATTGTGTCCAATTCTGGGCACCACAATTCAAGAGAGATATTGACAAGCTGGAATGCGTCCAGAGAAAGAGGGCGACTAAAATGATCAAGGGTCTGGAGAACAAGCCCTATGAGGAGCGGCTTAAGGAGCTGGGCATGTTTAGCCTGAAGAAGAGAAGGCTGAGAGGAGATATGATAGCCATGTATAAATATGTGAGAGGAAGCCACAGGGAGGAGGGAGCAAGCTTGTTTTCTGCTTCCTTAGAGACTAGGACGCAATGGAATAATGGCTTCAAACTACAAGAGAGGAGATTCCATCTGAACATGAGGAAGAACTTCCTAACTGTGAGAGCCGTTCAGCAGTGGAACTCTCTGCCCCGGAGTGTGGTGGAGGCTCCTTCTTTGGAAGCTTTTAAGCAGAGGCTGGATGGCCATCTGTCAGGGGTGTTTTGAATGCAATATTCCTGCTTCTTGGCAGAATGGGGTTGGACTGGATGGCCCATGAGGTCTCTTCCAACTCTTTGATTCTATGATTCTATAGTAATTAACAAAATATACAAAAATACAATAAAAGTGTATCATATATTATCAGTAATTATATTTTTGTGCCACCTCTACAAAGTTCTGGAGAGACTTATTTTTAATAGAATTATGGAAAATATAGACCCATACCTGATCCCACAACAAGCTGGCTTCAGGAAAGGCAGAAGCTGCACATCGCAAGTGCTGAACCTGACTCAACACATAGAAGATGGCTTTGAAAGGCAGAAGATCACCGGAGCTGTCTTAATCGACCTGTCAGCAGCCTATGATACTGTGAACCACCACCTCCTCCTGAGAAAAATCTATAATATCACAAAGGACGACCACCTCACCCGCCTCATAGGAAACCTGCTACAAAACAGGAGCTTTTTTGTTGAGTTCCAAGGCCAGAGAAGCAGATGGCGGAAACAGAAGAACGGCCTGCCTCAGGGGAGCGTGCTTGCTCTATCCATGTTCAACATCTACACAAATGACCAGCCACTGCCAGAAGGGACAGAGAGTTTCATCTATGCTGATGATCGTGCCATCACCACTCAAGCAGGGAGCTTTGAGATGGTAGAACAGAAGCTCTCCAAAGCTCTAGGTGCTCTTACTGTTTATTACAGGGAAAACCAGCTGATCCCTAATCCATCTAAAACACAGACATGCGCCTTTCACCTTAAGAACAGACAAGCATCCCGAGCTCTGAGGATCACCTGGGAAGGAATCCCACTGGAGCATTGCAGCGCACCCAAATACCTGGGAGTCACTTTGGATCATGCTCTGACCTACAAGAAGCACTGTCTGAATATCAAGCAAAAAGTGGGCGCTAGAAACAACATCATACGAAAGCTGACTGGCACAACCTGGGGATCACAACCAGATACAGTGAAGACATCTGCACTTGCGCTATGCTACTCTGCTGCTGAGTACGCATGCCCAGTGTGGAACACATCTCACCACACTAAAACAGCGGATGTGGCTCTTAATGAGACATGCCGCATTATCACAGGGTGTCTGCGCCCTACACCACTGGAGAAATTACACTGTTTAGCCGGCATTGCACCACCTGACATCCGCCGGGAAGTAGCAGCCAATAGTGAAAGGACCAAGGCAGAGACATCTCCAGCTCATCCCGTTTGGGTATCAGCCAGCACGTCAACGACTTAAATCAAGATATAGTTTTCGAAGACCTACAGAGACACTCGCTGGAACACCCCAGCAAGTGAGAGTCCAAAAGTGGCAGGCCCAAACCCAGCACCTCAATCCATGGGTTTGAGAGACTCCCCCCCTGGGCACACAGAAGACTGGGCAACTTGGAAGGCGCTGAACACACTGCGCTCTGGCACCACGAGATGCAGAGCCAACCTCAAGAAATGGGGCAACAGGGTGGAATCCTCGACATGCAAGTGTGGAGAAGAGCAAACCACTGACCACCTGCTGCAATGCAACCTGAGCCCTGCTACATGCACAATGGAGGACCTTCTTGCGGCAACACCAGAGGCACTCCAAGTGGCCAGATACTGGTCAAAGGACATTTAATCAACTACCAAGTTTGCAAAATCTGTGTGTTTTTTTCTTTTTCTTTTTAATCTGTGTGTTTGTTTTGCTCTGTTAAATTGTAATTCAATGGTATGGTTGCTGATGACATGATAAATATAAATATATATTATATTAATAGCATAACACAATATTGTATTTGTTTCTTTCTTTTTTTAATTTAAATCTTTATTAATTTCTTCATACTGATAACAAAACAATACAATATTGCACAATATTTTATATATGTGCAGATTATATTCTTCCTTCTTGCTATCTTTCACCATGGGGAACTCCCCTTGACTACTGCGCATGCGCAAATCGAGCCTCTCTCGGGTTCTTCCCTATCTCTGCAGTTTCAGCCTTCTGCCGCTGAGCGCGAAATGAGCATGCGCACACGGAGGCGTCTCGTTTCAGCCTTCTGCCACTGAGCGCGAAGTGAGCATGCGCACACGGAGGCGTCTCGTTTCAGCCGAGTACGCACGCGCACACCCGTTCTTTGGCGGCCACTTCGATTTCCTGGCACTTCCGGCAACTTTGAGGCGCGGGAGCACGAAAGGAAGTCCTCGAAGTGTGGGAAAAAGGATGCCGAAGCCTCCTCCGGTGTGTCCGAACCCTTTATTTCTGCGCTGGCTCCAAGAATGGCGCGACGAAGCCGCCGAACGCGGGCGACCAAGAAGCCAAAGGGCCTACGAAAGGGTAAGCCACGCCCCTTGTGGGGAAGCCACGCCCCCTTGTGCAGAAGCCACGCCCTCTTTCAGAGAAGCCACGCCCACACGAATGAATGAATGCATTTTGACACTGCTGTCACTGCTATGGCTCAATGCTATGGAATCCTAGTAGTTTCAGTTTGGCAGAAAAGGCGAAGGAAGGACCTTGTAAAACTACAACTTCCAGAATCCCATAGCATTCAGCCACTGGTATCAAACTGCATTAAATCTACAGTGTAGATGCATAGCAGAATGGCCCTTCAAACTCTTAATATTCCAAAATAATATTTGGTGATAATGATGATTGATTGAGTCTCCTCCAGAGGTTTTTTAAGCAAAGACTGGATGGCCATCTATCGAGAAGTATTTATTTAGCTGGGTTGTTGTAGGTTTTTTCGGGCTATATGGCCATGGTCTAGAAGCATTCTCTCCTGACGTTTCGCCTGCATCTATGGCAAGCATCCTCAGAGGTAGTGAGGTCTGTTGGAAGTAGGAAAAAGGGTTTATATATCTGTGGAATGACCAGGGTGGGACAAAGGACTCTTGTCTGCTGGAGCTAGGTGTGAATGTTTCAACTGACCAGCCTTGATGGCTTTTGTGTACTGTTTCATATTTATGATTTTGTGATTCAGAGGCTGTATGGCCATCTGTCAAGAGGGCTTTGATTGTGTCTGGCAGAAGAGGGTAGACTGGATGGCCCTTTTGGGTCTCTTCCAACTCTAGGATTCTGTGGCCGGCTATCTCTTTTTAATTGGGTTGCTGTGAGTTTCCTGGGCTGTATGGCCATGTTCCCGAAGCATTCTCTCCTGACGTTTTGCCCACATCGATGGCAAGCATCCTTAGAGGTAGTGAGGTCAGTTGGAAACTAGGCAAGTGAAGTTTATATATCCGTGGAATAATAATAATAATAATAATAATAATAATCTTTATTTATACTCCGCCACCATCTCCCCCAACGGCCAGCTTGATTAGCATTGAATGGCCTTGGAGCTTCAAAGCCTGGCTGCTTACTGTCTGGGGGAATCATTTGTTGGAAGCAACACTCAAAAACAGGGGAATTCCAGGCAGGAATAAATCAGGGCTAGCTAACACCTCCCAACAAATAATAATAATAGTAATAGTAATAGTAATAATAATCTTTATTTATACCCCGCCACCATCTCCCCCAACGGCCAGCTTGATTAGCACTGAATGGCCTTGGAGCTTCAAAGCCTGGCTGCTGACTGTCTGGGGGAATCATTTGTTGGAAGCAACTCAAAAACAGGGGAATTCCAGGCAGGAATAAATCAGGGTTAGCTAACACCTCCCAACAAATAATAATAATAATAATAATAATATAAAAAACTTTATTTATACCCCGCCACCATCTCCCCCAACGGCCAGCTTGATTAGCATTGAATGGCCTTGGAGCTTCAAAGCCTGGCTGCTGACTGTCTGGGGCAATCATTTGTTGGAAGCAACACTCAAAAACAGGGGAATTCCAGGCAGGAATAAATCAGGGCTAGCTAATACTTCCCAACAAATAATAATAATAATATTCCTGGGTTGTTGTAGGTTTTCTCAGGCTATATAGCCATGTTGTAGAGGCATTTTCTCCTGACGTTTCACCTGCATCTATGGCAAGCATCCTCAGAGGTAGTGAGGTCTGTTGGAAGTAGGAAAATGGGTTTATATATCTGTGGAATGACCAGGGTGGGACAAAGGACTCTTGTCTGTTGGAGCTAGGTGTGAATACAAACACCATTACAAATAACACATCAACAATATAAAATCACACCGGTTCAAACACAGAAATCAATCAGTGTGGGCAGGGCCAATCTAATAGATTAAAAAAATTAAAAACACTTGGTGAGACGCCAGTGTAAAGTATCTGGACATGGGTTCCGGAGGGTAAAATAGGGTTTGATTGTACTAATAGGTAAAATAAAGTGCTTCCGAGGGCATTTGCAGGAAATGGTCAGGTCAGGGAATTATTGTTCAGGGTGGGAGAAAGGAGGCAAATGTGAATGTTGCAATTGGTCTCCTTGATTAGCACCGAACAGCCTTGCAGCTTCAAAGCCTGGCTGCTTCCTGCCTTTATTGATAGTGCTTGGACTAGACATCCCACGCAAGCGCTCCTAGCTCTATGGGTCTGTAATCCTTTCCTTAAATGCAGCGTAACCCCTCTTTCTCTCTCCATTCATAGGCCCTGAGCTCCCTCCGCAAGTACCCCTTGCCTTTGCACAGTGGGCGTGAGGCCCGGATCCTTCAGTACTTCGGGGATCAGATCTGTCGGCAGCTGGAGGAACGCCTGGAGAGACACCGAGAAGACACGGCAACAACTGGTTTGTGCTGGGGGAAACTAGGGGTTTACCTCTTGATATGATAACTTACTTAGCCTCTTGATATGATAACTTACTTAGGCAATCCCTCGCTGTCCAAGCATGATGGTCTTTTAAGTGCAGTGTCTTGGTGGTGGATACGTAGGTTACTGTGGAGCCCTATTCTTGTCCTGCATGTTCTTCCACAATGAGGGCATCAGTTTCCAGATAGAAGGCGGTCCCAGTCAAGGCTGGCTTGACGCCCCTTCTTCCTCCCTTTCGCCCTGTATTTGTGCTTCTTCAAATTCCGCAGCACTGCTGGTCACAGCTGACCTCCAGTTAGAGCGCTCAAGGGCCAGGCCTTTCCAGTTCTCTGTGTTAATTTTATTTATTTTATTTACGGCATTTATATGCCGCCCTTCTCATCCCGAAGGGGACTCAGAGCGGCTTACAATATATATTTTCATACAATATATTATATTATTAGCATAGTACAATATCAGTATATATTACTATATTGCACTATACCGTTATATTATAATATTATTAGTAATACTACATGTAATGTAAATATATAATTATAATTGTAATATTGAATAATTATTACTAGTATTATATTTATTACATTATAATATTATAAATATTTTATGTATATAAAATATACTATATTATATTATTAGTAAAGAGAAGATGGAAGTGTCTTCTGCTCCCTTCTGTCTTTACTCTGGCCAGAGCAGCCATGTTTATGCAGCGAAAAGCCAATGCGATTCTAGGCTGCATCAATAGGAGGACAGTGTTATAATAATAATATCTATATAAATAAAAATGTAATGTTCGTTTGTGGGATTGACATAACTCAAAAACCACTGGACGAATTGACACCAAATTTGGACACAATAGACCTATCAGGTCAACGAGTGTCCATCACGCATAAAAACACTGAAAAACACAGCAGAAGAGACTTAAAAATCCAAAAAACAAAAATACATTACAACACATGCACAAAACCAAACATGGCTGGATGGACATCTTTCAGGAGTGCTTTGAGGGTGCCTTCCTGCCTGGAAGAAGAGGATTGGACTGGATGGCCCTTGGGTTCCCTTCCAAATCTAGGATTCAGTCTTCTTTGATGATGATGATGGGGATGGGTTCTCCTTCTCTGGAGTTTTGAAGCAGAGGCTGGATGGCCGTCTGCGATGAGGGCTTTAATGGTGGCTTCCTGGAAGGAGAGGATTGGACTGGATGGCCCTTGGGGTCCCTTCCAACTCTAGGATTCAGTCTTCTTTGATGGATGATGTAGCAGAGGCTGGATGGCCATCTGTCAGGAGTGCTTTGAGGGTGCCTTCCTGCCTGGAAGAAGAGGATTGAACTGGATGGCCCTTGGGGTCCCTTCCAACTCTAGGATTTAGTCTTCTTTGATGATGATGATGATGATGATGATGATGGTGTCTCCTCCTCTGGAGTTTGGAAGCAGAAGCTGAATGGCCATCTGCCAGGAGGGCTTTGATGGTGCCTTCCTGCCTGGAAAAAGAGAATTGGACTGGATGACCCTTGGGGTCCCTTCTAACTCTTGGATTCAGTTTTCTTTGATGATGGTGGTGTCTCCTTCTCTGGAGTTTTCAAGCAGAGGCTGGATGGCCATCTGCCAGGAGGGGTTTAATGGTGCCTTCCTGCCTGGAAGAAGAGGATTGGACTGGATGGCCCTTGGGGTCTTCTTTGATGATGATGGTGGTGGTGTCTCCTTCTCTGGAGTTTTGAAGCAAAGGCTGTATGGCCATCTGTGAGGAGGGCTTTGATGGTGCCTTTCTGCCTGGAAGGAGAGGATAGGAATGGATGGCCTTTGGGGTCCCTTCCAACTCTAGGATTCAGTCTTCTTTGATGATGATGATGATGATGATGATGATGGTGTCTCCTTCTCTGGAGTTTTGAAGCAGAGGCTGGATGGCCATCTGTGAGGAGGGCTTTGATGGTGCCTTCCTTCCTGGAAGAAGAGGATTGGACTGGATGGCCCTTGGGGTCCCTTCTAACTCTAGGATTCAGTCTTCTTTGATGATGATGATGATGGTGTCTCCTTCTCTGGAGTTTTGAAGCAAAGGCTGTATGGCCATCTGTGAGGAGGGCTTTGATGGTGCCTTTCTGCCTGGAAGGAGAGGATAGGAATGGATGGCCTTTGGGGTCCCTTCCAACTCTAGGATTCATTCTTCTTTGATGATGATGATGATGATGGTGTCTCCTCTGGAGTTTTGAAGCAAAGGTTGGATGGCCATCTGTCAGGAGGGCTTTGATGGTGCCTTCCTGCCTGGAAGAAGATTATTGTATTGGATGGCCCTTGGGTTCCCTTCCAACTCTACGATTCAGTCTTCTTTGATGATGATGGTGGTGGTGGTGGTGTCTCCTCCTCTGGAGTTTTGAAGCAAAGGTTGGACGACTATCTGTCAGGAGGGCTTTGATGGTGGCTTCCTGCCTAGAAGAAGAAGATTGGACTGGATGGCCCTTGGGGTCTTCTTTGATGGTGATGGTGATGGTGTCTTCTTCTCTGCAGTTTTGAAGCAGAGGCTGGATGGCCATCTGTGAGGAGGGCTTTGATGGTGGCTTCCTGCCTGGAAGAAGAGGATTGGACTGGATGGCCCTTGGGGTCCTTTCTAACTCTAGGATTCAGTCTTTTTTGATGATGATGATGGTGTCTTTTGAAGTTTTGAAGCAGAGGCTGGATGGCCCTCTGTCAGGAGGGCTTTGATGGTGACTTCCTGCCTGGAAGAAGAGGATTGGACTGGATGGCCCTTGGGGTCTTCTTTGATGATAATGGTAATGGTGTCTCCTTCTCTGGAGTTTTGGAGCAGAGGTTGGATGGCCATCTGTTGGGAGGGCTTTGATTATGTTCCTGGCAGAATGGGGTTGGACTAGATGGCCTTTGGAGTTCCCTTCTCTGGCTTTTAATAGAGGTTGCAGCCATTCTGACTCAAAGAATCAGAATTTCCCCTCTGTGCGTCCCAGACAGTCTAATAAATCGCCCCAAACAAGTGCATTCCTCTTCTCCGAGTCTATTTTGGGCATTTAGGACAACCTCTTCTGCTATAGATAAACACCAGAGTACTCTTGAATACTATAAATACCTCCGAGGGCTAAGGGCAGCTAGTAAAGTTTGGTATGCGAAGGGCAGACTCTTCTTGAGGACTGGAGATAACTTTTCTCTTGTTTATAAAAAATATCAGGAAAAAATTAATAAAATTCCTTGGGTTGGACATTTTCCATTCATTCCTTACAGTTTCTGATGGAGCCAGAAGGGAGTATCAGACATCTTTTTGGCTTCATTTAAGTTTGGGAGTTACAACAAGGTGTCGGGAGGCCATTAAACATTATAATGGAAAGCTCTATGGATCATACATTTGGCCCCTGTGATTTGAACTACAGGGAGTGGCGTGAGCCGCTGTCAGCCCCAGCTTCTGCCAACCTAGCAGTTCGAAAACATGCAAATGTGAGTAGATCAATAGGTACTGCTCCGGCGGGAAGTCCATGTTCCGCACTTCGGTTTTCCTGATATTCAATAAGAGGCCGAACTTCTCGTATGCTTCTGCAAAGGTGTTTAGAGTGACTTGTAGTTTTTCTTCTGAATGCACATAGACTGTGTTATCATCGGGATATTGGAGTTCTTATCGTGACCTTGGTTTTAGCTTTCAGTCTGATGAGGTTAGGCCCCCTGGTAGGAGCCCCCTTGGCGCAGTGGGTTAAACTCCTGTGCCGGCAGGACTGAAGACTGTCAGTCCTGCCAGCACAGGAGTAGATTTGAACCTGAAGGTTGAAGGTTCAAATCCAGGGAGAGGCAGATGAGCTCCCTCTATCAGCTCCAGCTCCTCATGTGGGGACATGAGAGAAGCCTCCCACAGGATGATAAAAACATCAAATCATCCGGGTGTCCCCTTGCAGACAACCAATTCTCTCACACCAGAAGTGACTTGCAGTTTCTCGAAGTGCCGGCAGGACTGAAGGTCATAGATTCGAATCCTGGGAGAGGCAGATGAGCTCCCTCTATCAGCTCCAGCTCCTCATGTGGGGACATGAGAGAAGCCTCCCATAAGGATGATAAAAACATCAAATCATCCGGGCGTCCCCTGGGCAACGCCTTTGCAGACGGCCAATTCTCTCACACCAGAAGCGACTTGCAGTTTCCCAAGTCGCTCCTGACACGACCAAAAAAAAAAAAGGCACCCCTGGTGACGTGGAGGGTTAAACTGCTGAGCTGCTGAACTTGCTGACCGAAAGGGCAGCAATTTGAATCTGGGGAGCGGGGAGAGCTCCTGCTGTTAGCTCCAACTTTTGCTAACCTAGCAGTTGGAAAACATATAAATGTAAGTAGATCAATAGGAACCGCTCTGGCAGGAAGGTAACGGCGCTCCATGCAGTCATGCCAGCGACATAACCTTGGAGGTGTCTATGGACAACACCGGCTCTTAGGCTTAGAAATGGAGATGAGCACCAACCCCCAGAGTTGGACACGACTGGACAATGTCAGGGGACAACCTTTACCTTTATCCATTTATATCTGCTTTGGAAAACAGGCAGTTCTTTAGATAGTTTGCTGCGTGGAAAGGCCCAACATAATGTATGAACAGGGCCCTAGGGGAGCAAGATACATAAGGGCAAGAGCGCAGCTCACAAAAGGCAATGTACCAATGCCCCATGGTCTCTGTTTGATTGATTTGATTTATGTCTCTGGATTTTCAGTACAGGCTCTTTTCTGCTGTGAATTTCAGATCTGCAGCCCCAAGCTTCCTTGTTGAGGGTCCCGAAAGATGCTGAACCATCAAGCATTGGGACCACATCCGCAAGTCGGATCCCGGGGCCACAGTCTGATCCCACTCATTGTCCAGAGCCGCATATAAAGGTGAGTATTTATTTATTTGTCGTGTCAGAGCAACCAGTTCATTATATTACATTTCTAAAAGAACAAAGCAAATAAACAGACAAAATACAAAATTGGTGAGTTTGGTAGTTGATTAAATGTCCTTTGACCAGTATCTGGCCACTTGGAGTGCCTCTGGTGTTGCTGCAAGAAGGTCCTCCATTGTGCATGTGGCAGGGCTCAGGTTGCATTGCAGCAGGTGGTCAGTGGTTTGCTCTTCTCCACACTCGCATGTCGTGGATTCCACTTTGTGGCCCCATTTCTGAAGGTTGGCTCTGCATCTCGTGGTGCCAGAGCGCAGTCTGTTCAGTGCCTTCCAATTTGCCCAGTCCTCTGTGTGCCCAGGGGGGAGTCTCTCATTGGGTATCAGCCATTGGTTAAGGTTCTGGGTTTGAGCCTGCCACTTTTGGACTCTCACTTGCTGAGGTGTCCCAGCGAGTGTCTCTGTAGATCTTAGAAAACTATGTCTGGATTTAAGTCGTTGACGTGCTGGCTGATACCCAAACAGGGGATGAGCTGGAGATGTCTCTGCCTTGGTCCTTTCACTATTGGCTGCTACTTCCCGGCGGATGTCAGGTGGTGCGATACCGGCTAAGCAGTGTAATTTCTCTGTGTAGGGCGCAGACACCCCGTGATAATGCGGCATGTCTCACCATCCCACGCCAGAGCTCCCTGTCGGTCGTCACCACCCCCAGCTCCTTCAAGGTCAATCCGGTAACTTCAAGGATCGTTTCCGACTCTTCGTGACCCCATCCATCCATCTTGCCCTTGGTCGGCCCCTCTTCCTTTTTCCTTCCTTTCCCCCCAGCATCATACTCTTCTCTAAGCTTTCCTTTCTTCTCATGATGTGGCCAAAGTACTTCAAGTCCTTTCATTACAGGCTGCTAATACCCATCGGATATCAGGTGGTGCAATACCGGCCAAACGGTATAATTTCTCCAGTGGTGTAGGGCGCAAACACCCCGTGAAAGTGCGGCATGTCTCAATAAGAGCCACAACCACTGTTTTAGTGTGGTGAGATGTGTTCCACACTGGGCATGCGTACTCAGCAGCAGAGTAGCACAGCGCAAGGGCAGATGTCTTCACTGTGTCTGGTTGTGATCCCCAGGTTGTGCCAGTCAGCTTTCGTATGATATTGTTTCTAGCACCCACTTTTTGCTTGATGTTCAGGCAGTGCTTCTTGTAGGTCAAAGCACGGTCCAGAGTGACTCCCAGGTATTTGGGTGCGCTGCAATGCTCCAGTGGGATTCCTTCCCAGGTGATCTTCAGAGCTCGGGATGCTTCTCTGTTCTTGAGATAAAAAGCACATGCCTCTGTGTTAGATGGATTAGGGATCAGTTGATTTTCCCTGTAATAGGCAGTAAGAGCACCTAGAGCTTTGGAGAGTTTCTGTTCTACCATCTCAAAGCTCCCTGCTTGAGCGGTGATGGCACAATCATCAGCATAGATGAAACTCTCTGTCCCTTCTAGCAGTGGCTGGTCATTTGTGTAGATGTTGAACATGGATGGAGCAAGTATACTCCCCTGAGGCAGGCTGTTCTTCTGTTTCCGCCATCTGCTTCTCTGGCCCTGAAACTCAACAAAAATGCTCCTGTTTTGTAGCAGGTTTCCTATGAGGCGGGTGAGGCGGTCGTCCTTTGTGATATTATACATTTTTCTCAGGAGGAGGCGGTGGTTCACAGTATTACTTGTATGTATGCCGGAAGCAACCAGCATGCATACAAGTAATACCAACAAACTGCAGGTTAAAATTCACAAGTTAAAATATGGGTGAAACTAGGACTTTCTGTTTTAGTTGTTTCCTGTTTGAACAGGCAAACTGTGCTTGAGCCCATGGCCTCATTCAAATCTTGAAGCTTGAAACAAAGAAATAAAGCAACTTGGAAGATTAATTTAGCAACTGATTTCTTTTTTCCTATAAGAAAAAGCAGCTTGCGTCCCGCCGACGTGCCCGGATCCCAGCCCAGCGGTCTGCAGCATATGCCGTACTGGTGGCTCTCTACCAGGACTGGAGGGTAAGCTGTAGTTGGTACAAAATGGGACACTATGGGCGGGATGTGTGACCCTGGAGAACTCGTAAAAGAGAATATGGGAACAACGCCTTCCCTGATCTCTCGCAGTTCAGAATGGCACGCCTGCCTGGTCATAGAATCATAGATTAATAGAGTTGGAAGAGACCACCTGAACCATCTAGTCTAGTGTTTCTCCACCTTCCTCATGCTGTGACCCCTTAATACAGTTCCTCATGTTGTGGTGACCCCCAACCATAACATTATTTTCGTTGCTACTTCATAACTGTCATTTCGCCACTGTTATGAATCGTAATGTAAATATCTGATATGCAGGATGTATTGTCATTCACTGGCACAAAGACCCGATACGCCCAAATTTGAATAGTGGTGGGGTTGGGGGGGGGGGGGGATTGATTTTGTCATTTGGGAGTTGTAGTTGCTGGGATTCATAGTTCACCTACCATCAAAGAGCATTCTGAACTCCACCATCAATGCAATTGAACCAACTGACCAAGAGAAAATATTGTAAGAGTTTGGTGGAGTAAATCCCAGACAGGCAAAACTATGGCTCACAAGATTAGAACACAGGAACAGCTTGACACTTGGTTACGTGAATTTCACGTCCAATGTATTGTCGAAGGCTTTCATGGCTGGAATCACTAGGTTCTTGTGGGTTTTTTCGGGCTATAGGGCCATGTTCTAGAGGCATTTCTCCTGACGTTTCGCCTGCATCTATGGCAAGCATCCTCAGAGGTAGTGAGGTCTGTTGGAAATAGGAAAATGGGTTTATATATCTGTGGAATGGCTGGGATGGGGCAAAGCAAAACAGCAGAGAGGAAACAACCAGGCGCATCTTAACACCTCTCAACAAAAGGTTTTCCCAGGCTCAGGCAGGCCTTCAAATGCTAATGAAGGTGGTCAGTTGAAACATTCACACCCAGCTCCAGCAGAGAAGTGCTTTGCCCCACCCCAGTCATTCCACAGATATATAAACCCATTGTCCTACTTCCAACAGACCTCACTACCTCTGAGGATGCTTGCCATAGATGCAGGCGAAACGTCAGGAGAAATGCCTCTAGAACATGGCCCTATAGCCTGAAAAAACCCACAAGAACCTAATTTCACGTCCCTTGACACCAAGAGCCCTGTACCTGAATGTGGTGTTGCTCTCACAACAATTGTATCAACATGAACCATTTTTTAAAAGCTAAAAATCCCTCCCATGAGATCATTTCTTTTGCACTTGCTCTACCTACCTCCAGAGAGCCCTGTGGACTCAAGCAATGATGGATCTGGTTCAGAATGCTCTTTGATTGTAGGTGAACTATAAATCCCAGTAACTACAACTCCCAAATGTCAAGGTCTATTTCCCCCAAACTCCATCTGTGTTCATATGTGGACTTATGGAATATTCGTGCCAAGTTTGGTCCAGATCCATCATTGTTTGAGTCCACAGTGCTCTCTGGATGTAGGTGAACTACAACTCCAAAACTCAAGGTCAATGCCCACCAAACCCTTCTGGTATTTTCTCTTGGTCATGGGAGTTCTGTGTGTCAAGATTGGTTCAATTCCATTGTTGGTGGAGTTCAGAATGCTCTTTGATTGTAGGTGAACTATAAATCCCAGTAATTACAACTCCCAAATGTCAAGGTCTATTTCCCCCAAACTCCATCTGTGTTCATATGTGGACATACGGAATATTCGTGCCAAGTTTGGTCCAGATCCATCATAGTTTGAGTCCACAGTGCTCTCTGGATGTAGGTGAACTACAACTTCCAAATTCAAGGTCATTGCCCACCAAACCCTTCTAGTGTTTTCTGTTGGTCATGGGAGAACTGTGTGCCAAGTTTGGTTCAGTTCCATCATTGGTGGGGTTCAGAATGCTCTTTGATTGTAGGTGAACTACAAAATCCAGCAACTACAACTCCCAAATGACAAAATCAAAAAAAATTGAGTGAAGGGTTGTTAGGTGTCTTGTGTCCAAATTTGGTGTCCATTCGCCTACTGGTTTTTGAGTTCTGTTAATCCCACAAACAAACATTACATTTTTATTTATATAGATGCATACCCATATGAATTCTTGTCCCAGCAACTACAAATCCCAAATGATAAAATCAGGGGGTTTTTTTAGTGATAGTCACTCCTTGGGTTAGTAGCTGTCTTGTGGCCAAATTTGGTGGCAATTCGTCCAGTGGTTTTTGAGTTACGTTAATCCCACAAACAAATATTATATTTTTATTTACATAGATAATAATAATAATAATAATAATAATAATAACAATTATTATTATTATTATTATTATTATTGTGGGTGGGGTTCAGAATACTCTTTGATTGTAGATAATAATAATAATAATAATAATAATAATATAGTTCCCCTACAATCAAAGAGCATGCTAATAATAAATATATTATTATTATTATTATTATTATTATTATTATTATTGTGGGTGAGGTTCAGAATACTCTTTGATTGTAGATAATAATAATAATAATAATAATAATAATAATAATATAGTTCCCCTACAATCAAAGAGCATGCTAATAATAAATATTATATTATTATTATTATTATTATTATTGTTATTGTTATTGTTATTATTATTATCTAAAATCAAAGAGCTTTCTGAACCCCCCCAATGATAGAATTGGGCCAAACTTCCCACCCAGAACCCCCATGACCAACAGAAAGTACTGGAGGGATTTGCGAATTAATTGACAGTGATTGACAGTGATTTAGGGGACATGTAGTTCACCTACATCCGGAGAGCACTGTGAACCCAAACGATTATGCCAAAGGGGTTCCCTAAGACCATCCAAAATATATGTTTTCCGATGGTTTTTGGTGACCCCTCTGAAACCCCCTCGCGACCCCCAGGTTGAGAAACACTTATCTAGTCCAACCCCAATTCGTTCATGCAGGAAAAGCACAACCAAAGCCCTCCCAACAGATAGCCATCCAGCCTCTGATTTCCTTGGTCGTGTCATGAGCCACTTGAGAAACTGCAAGTCGCTTCTGGTGTGAGAGAATTGGCCGTCTGCAAGGACATTGCCCAGGGGACGCCCGAATATTTTGATGTTTTATCATCCTTGTGGGAGGCTTCTCTCATGTCCACGCATGAGGAGCTGGAGCTGATAGCGGGAGCTCATCCACACTCTCCCCGAATTCGATCCTGCCGCCCCAGGGGTTTAACCCACTGCGCCACCAGGGGCTCGTTTTGATGTTTTATCATCCTTGTGGGAGGCTTCTCTCATGTCCACGCATGAGGAGCTGGAGCTGATAGAGGGAGCTCATCCACACTCTCCCCGAATTCGATCCTGCAGCCCCAGGGGTTTAACCCACTGCGCCACCAGGGGCTCCTAGTCTCTGATTAAAAGCCTCCAAGGAAGGAGCCTCCAATGGACTCTGAGGCAGAGAGTTCCACTTTTGAACAGCTCTATTTACAGTCAGAAAGTTCTTAATGTTCAGGTGGAATCTCCTTTCCATTTGTTTTTCAATTCTGCCTGAAAGGTCAGAGCAAAAGAAAAGGATGTTGGAAGATAATACCAAGCCTAGCCTGCTTTTTCTATCCCTTTCCTAGAATCCGGAATCTCGGGGTTACTTGACAAAGCCGGAGTTACAAAGAGCAGCTGAGCCACTCTGTAATAAATCTTTCTGTCTGGTGAGTTGGTTCCAAACGTGGAATATATCTGGTTGTGAAATGTCTCTGTTAGCCACTCGAAATGGCTTACGTTTGCTCTGTGTTCACTGGAATTGCTTCTTCTCTATTGCAGGCTGACCCAGGCGAGAAGAAGACAGCTTGGTCTGCTGTCGGCAATCTAATCCGCAAGGAGCTGGTCCTCAAGACCAATATCCCAGCTAGGTATGTATCCTATGCCAGTGTGTGTACTTACTTACTTACTTAGGCGATCCCTCGTAGTCCAAGGATGATGGTCCTCCAAGTTCGGTGTCTTGGTGGTGGGTCCGTAGGTGACTATGGAGCCCTATTCTTGATCTGCATCTTCTCCCGCAGTAAGGGCATTGGTTTCCAGGTGGAAGGCAGTCCCAGTTGGGGTTGGCTTGATGCGCCTTCCACTTGGCACAACCCCTTAATACAGTTCCTCATGTTGTGGTGACCCCGAAGCATAAAATTATAGTAATTGCTACTGCAACTTTGCTACTGTTATTATGTAAATCTCTGATATTTAGGATGTATTTTTATTCACTGGACCAAATTTGACACACATACTTGATACGCTCAAATTTGAATACTGGTAGAGTTGGTCGGGGATGATTTGTCATTTGGGAGTTGTAGTTGTTGGGATTTATAGTTCACTTACAATCAAAGAGCATTCTGAACTCCACCAATGATGGAATTGAACCAAATATGGCACACAGAACTAGAGGGGAGCAGAAGACACTGCCATCTTGTCTTTACTAATAATATAATATAGTATATTGTATATACGTATAATATTTGTAATATTATAATGTAATACAATATAATACTAGTAATAATAATTCAATATTATAATTATAATTATATATTTAATTACATGTAATATTACTAATAATATTACAATATAATGGTATAGTGCAATATAGTAATATATACTGATATTGTACTTTGCTAATAATATAATATATTGTATGAAAATAAATATTGTAAACCGCTCTGAGTCCCCATCGGGGTGAGAAGGGCGGCATATAAGCGCCGTAAATAAATAAATAAATAAATAAATAAAATACTGGAAGGGTTTGGTGATGAACTCCTTGAGTTTTGGAGTTGTAGTTCATCTACTTCCAGAGAGCACTGTGGACACAAACGATGATGAATCTGGACCAAACTTGGCTCGAATACTTAATATGCCCAAATGTGAACAGTGGTGGAGTTTGGGGAAAATAGACTTTGACATTTGGGAGGGGTAGTCACCGGGATTTATAGTTCACCTACAATCAAAGAGCATTCTGAACTCCCTCAATGATGGAATTGAACCAAACTTGGCACACAGAACTCCCATGACCAACAGAAAATACTGGAAGAGTTTGGTGGTGAACTACAACTTCCTTGAGTTTTGGAGTTGTAGTTGATCTACATCCAGAGAGCACTGTGGACTCAAACGATGATGAATCTGGAGTTTGGGGGAAATAGACTTTGACATTTGGGAGGTGTCACTGGGATTTATAGTTCACCTACAATCAGAACTCCACCAATAATAGAATTGGGCCAAACTTCCTACACAGAGACCTCCAGGACTAACAGAATATGCTGTGCTTTCTGATGGTCATGGGTGACTCCTCTGAAACCCCCTTGTGACCCCCCAGGGGTTCCGACCCCCAGATTGAGAAACACTGCTATAGAGACTTGTATCATTACTCATGTGCAGTTTCAGCATCCTGTGATATAGAAGTGGGTCAGGGGAAATCTTTAATGAACGTCCCTCGTATATATGTTGGGTTTTCCAGACTGAGTTCCGTTGTTTCCCTTCTAATCTGATTCCCATACTAATCTCAATCCAACGTTACAAATTTTAATGTTTTTTTTTAAAAAATATGCTCTGTTCCACCAGATATTCTCTGACAGAGGCCGGTTTGTCCTTGGCCCAAGAGTTGGTCGCCTTGGAAGAACCAAAGGGCGATACCTCGAAAGCACAATCAACCGCATCCACTGGAAACAGAGAATTATTTCCTTTTTTGGAGGGCGAAGGTGAAGACTATCTACATTCAGACCGGTTGGAGAAGGAGGATCTCCCAAGGTAAACAAGACAGCCCATTTCTTCCAATATCCCATATTTCAGGGGTCCTCAAAACGCATCTTTGAAGGATCTCGTTCTCCCCATTCTCCCTTTTGCAGGTCAAGCTGCAACGAACCAGAAAGAGAGCTGTTGAAGCCCCAGTTCACCCTTCAGCCCGGCCAGTTTGAAGTTGTCCTCTGCGTGGATGTCATTGAGACCACTGGGTGAGTGACCCCAAAATGATATAAATGGGGTCATCCAGTCCAACAATTTTCCTGCTTCCTGGCAAAATAGGGTTGGACTGGATGACTCCATTTATATCATTTTGAAGGAAGGCACAATTAAATCACTCCCAGCAGATGGCCACTCATACTCTGCTTATCAATATTCAGAGAAGGAAATATCATCATGATCACAGAATCCTAGAGTTGGAAGAGATCTTGTGAGCCATCTATTTTGCCAAGAAGCAGGAAAATTGTTTTCAAAGCACCCCTAACAGATGGCCATCCAGCCTCTGCTTAAAAGCCTCCAAAGAAGGGGCCTCCGCCACACTCCAAGGCAGAGAGTTCCACTTCTGAACAGCTCTCACAGTCAGGAAGACACAATCAAAGCTGACAGCCATCGAGCCTCTAAGTCTCTATCATCATCCTCCTCATCCTCCTCCTTTTCCTTTTCCTCCTCCTCCTCCTCCTCCTCCTCCTCCTCCTCCACCTTCTTCTCCACCTTCTTCTCCCCCTCCTCCTCCTCGTTCTCCTTCTCCCCCTTCTCCACCGCCTCCTTCTCCTTCTCCTCCTTGTTCTTCCCCTCCCCCTCCTCTTCCACCTTCTCCTCCTCCTCCACCTACTCCTCCTCCTTCTACTTCTCCTCCTCCACCTTCTTCTTCTCCTCCTTCTCCTCCTCCTCCTTCTGCTCCTCCTCCTTTTCCTTGTCCTCCTCCTTGTCCTCCTCCTTCTCCTCCTCCACCTACTCCTCCTCCATCTTCTTCTCCTCTTCCTCCTTCTCCTTCTACTCCTCCTTCTCCTCCACATCCATCTTCTTCTCCTCCTCCTCCTTCTCCTCCACCTTCTCCTCCTCGTCGTTCTCCTTCTCCTCCCCCTTCTCCACTGCCTCCTTCTCCTTCTCCTCCTTGTTTTTCTCCTCCCCCTCCTCCTCCACCTTCTCCTCCTTCTCCTCCTCCTCCACCTACTCCTCCTCCTCCTCCTCCTGCACCTTTTTCTCCTCCTCCTCCTCCTCCTTCTCCTCCTCTTCTTCCTCCTCCTTTTCCTCCTCCTCCTCCTTCTCCTTTTCCTCCTCTTCCTCCTTCTCCTCCTTCTCCTCCTCCTCCTTCTCCTCCTCCACCTTTTCCACCTTCTTCTTCTCCTCCTCCTCCTCCTCCTTCATCTCCTCCACCTTCTTCTTCTCCTCCTTCTCCTCCACCTCCTCCTCCTCCTCCTTCATCTCCTCCACCTTCTTCTTCTCCTCCTTCTCTTCCTCCTCCTTCTGCTCCTCCTTTTCCTTGTCCTCCTCCTTGTCCTCCTCCTTCTCCTCCTCCACCTACTCCTCCTCCATCTTCTTCTCCTTCTCCACCTCCTCCTCCTCCTTCTCCTCCTCCTCCTCCTCTACCTGCTCCTCCTCCTTCTCCTTCTCCTCCTCCTCCTCCTCTTCGTTCTCCTTCTCCTCCCCCTTCTCCACCGCCTCCTTCTCTTTCTCCTCCTTGTTCTTCTCCTCCTCGTTCTCCACCTTCTCCTCCTCCTTATCCTTCTCCTCCACCTTCTTCTTCTCCTCCATCTTCTTCTCCTTCTCCTCCACCTTCTCCTCCTCCTCCGTCTCCATCTTCTTCTCCTTCTTCTTCTGCCAGGTTGGAAGACACCATCAGAGCCCTCCTGCCAGATAGCCATCCAATGTCTTGTTTAAAAACCTCCACAGGAGATTTATTGTAGTTCTCTTGCCATCTGAATAGTGATGAGGCTAGTTTTATACCAACTTATCAGAGTATCTTGTACAAATCTTACGATGTGTTGAGACGCAGGACTCTTCCCTTAGGATGACCACCTGCTGCATTGATTGCTTTTCATTAGCCTCTAAACCCTTTTCCCTTCAGGGGTCCCGCATCCCGGAAACAGGAACTAATGGACGAACTCCGACGTCGCAATGTCCCCTTCAGCGTCCGGAAGCTTCACGTTGGCGACTTCCTCTGGGTTGCCAGAGAGCGGGTCTCTCCAGCCGCAGGTGGGAGTAGCGACTTGTTTGCGAAGTGGGATTCAAGGAAAGCAGGGGCTTGTCTGTGAGAGTGGGCACCCCAGCCACATACGAGGGTTGAGTGAAAAGTAATGCCTCCACCTTCGTAACTCCTCAACAGATGGCAGGTACTGGCTTCTTCAGTAGACTCTCCTCTACAGTTCCATTTTGGCAGGAAGCCTTAGCATTGAACGGTTGTGTTGTTAAAGTACAAAGTATGGAACCCTGCGCAGATGGTTGGTCAATGCGACTTAAGCAATGTGCAGTCATAGAATTCTTGACAGCAGAAGGTGTCACCCCAAAGGAGATTCATCCGAAAATGCGTGCTGTTTATGGTGATCGTGTTGACGTGAGTACTGTGCGTCGTTGGGCGAGTAAGTTTAAAGAAGTTGAGGTGGGAACATCTGACTTGCGTGACGAACCAAGAGTTGGACGTCCTGTGATAGCAACCACCGAGTTTCACAAGTAAAATGTATTTATTTATTTTATTTATTTCGCGCATTTCTACTGCGCCCTTCTCAACTCCCGAGGGGGGGCTCAGGGCGGCTTACAAAAGGCACAATTCCATGCCAACAACAGACAATAAGATAAAACATGTATCAACAGCAATGATAAAACAATTAAAACAATCAAGTTATACATCACAATCGATAAAAACCAATCTAATGCTCAACGTTCGCCATCTCAGAATCTGTAAGTTCATTCCACATTGTCAAATCCTATCAATTCTAGTTGTCATTGTCCTTTGTCTATCTGCCAGATTACCCAAAGGCCTGGTACCATATCCATGTTTTTAGTTTCCTTCTAAAAGAGAGGGATGTCGATGACCTAACTTCCCCGGGAAGTGAATTCCACAGGCGAGGGGCCACCACCAAGAAGGCCCTGCTCCTCATCCCCACCAGCCTCACTTGTGATAGAGGCGGGGCCGAGAGCAAGGCCTCCCCAAAAGATCTTAAACTCCGAGGCGGGATGTAGAAGGAGATCTGTTTGGACAGGTACGCTGGGGCGGAGCCATATAGGGTTTTGTAGGTCAAAACCAGCACTTTGAATTGTGCTCAGAACTGGATCGGCAGCCAGTGGAGCTGACACAACAGGGGGGTGGTATGCTCCCTGTATGATGCTCCTGTGAGTAATCTAGCTGCCGCCTGCTGGACTGATTGAAGTTTCCGAACAGTCTTCAAAGGCAACCCCACGTAGAGTACTTTGCAGTTCTATCTGGGATGTAACAAGAGCGTGGACCACTGTGGCCAGATCTGACTTCCCAAGGTATGGGTGCAACTGACACACAAGTTTTAATTGTGCAAAAGCTCTCCCGGCCACCGCTGAGACCTGGGGTTCCAGGCTCAGCGATGAGTCCAGGATCACTCCCAAGCTGCGAACCTGCGTCTTCAGGGGGAGTGTAACCCCGTCTAACACAGGCTGTAACCCTATACCCTGTTCGGCCTTACGACTGACCAGTAGGACCTCTGTCTTGTCTGGATTCAGTTTCAATTTGTTAGCTCTCATCCAGTCCGACACAGCAGCCAAGCACCGATTCAAGGTCTGGACAGCCTCCTTCGTGACAGGTGAGAAGGAGTGACAGATTTGGACATCATCTGCGTAGAGATAACACCTCATTCCGAAACTCCGGATGATCTCCCCCAGCGGCTTCATGTAGATGTTAAACAACATCGGGAACAAAATTGAGCCCTGTGGGACTCCCCACAATGGTTGTGGGGCCGAAAAGGTGTCACCCAGTAACACCTTCTGGGACCGTCCCTCAAGAAAGGACCGGAGCCACTGCAAAGCAGCACCCCCAAGTCCCATATCTGTGAGGCGTCCCAGAAGGATACCGTGGTCGACGGTATCGAAGGCCGCTGAGAGGTCCAGCAGAACTAACAGGGACACACTCCCCCTGTCCAGCTCTCGGCGAAGATCACCTACCAAGGCGACCAAGGCTGTCTCAGTTCCATGTCCTGGCCTAAAGCCAGACTGTGCCGGATCTAGATAATCCGTGTCTACCAGAAATCCCTAGAGTTGTGTTGCCACCACACGTTCCATGACTTTGCCCAAATAGGGGAGGTTGGAAACTGGCCGATAGTTGTCTAATTGAGTGGGGTCTCAATTAGACAAAGGTTGAGAAATTGATTCAGGACGATGGTCGTATCACTCAGAGAGAAATTTCAGGAATAATCGGCATTTCACAAGAATTTGGGTCTTATTATTGCTTTCCTTGGCTATTGGAAGATCCGTGCACGATGGGTACCCAGGATGCTGATGCCTGAAATGAAAGTGCATAGACTTGAAACTTCAGAGACTGGATCTCACCACCGTATGGCATCCTCCATACAGTCCAGATTTAGCACCATCTGACTTCCCTCTGTTCCCGATAACAAATCAAGATCTGCGGGGACATCATGATGCTTCGGATGAAGACATTGAGAAAACTGTGAGACGCTGGTTGCGGAAAAAGAGTGTCGTCTTCTTCTGTGATGGCTTCAGAAAACTTGTTCACCGTTGGTAGAAATGTATCCAATTGTCTGGTGATTATATGGAAAAGTGAATAGTGGTAGTTCAAGAGCACATTCTAAGGATTATTTCTGCGTTTGATTTATTAAAATATTCTCATCCAAACCCAAGTAACAAAGGTGGAGGCATTACTTTTCATTCAACCCTCATACACACATTCACCTTTTCACTTACGTGTATAAATAGATTCCAATATAGCAAACATGATCACAGTGGCTTCTTCTCTTTCCTTCTCTCGCTAATACTCTGGGTCACCTCCAACCACCGACAGCTCAAGAATTGGTCCTCGATTACGTCGTGGAGCGCAAGAAGATGCCCGACTTGTGCAGCAGCATCATCGATGGCCGCTTTCGTGAGCAGAAGGTACGCTGCTCTTTCCAGCAGAGTCATGAAAAGACGTATTTTGGATCGACGATGTGTCAGAACCTACTTTTTTGGATCTAATATTGGCCCAAATATTCTTATTAGCTTCCTGTTGTTCAACCTGTGATTGTGTTTCAGGATCAGGGTGCTTTGGATGTGGGAAGTGATGCCAATGAATTTCAAAATGGCAATGGTCTGGTCAATGATACTGATGCAGAGAAGGACCAGGAGACCCCTGTGCAAAGTGTAGTTTCTCATGAGAATGTCCCTGAAGGGTGTGGGGATCATGGTGTTACCAGAGAGTTCCCATGATTTGGGGCTTGAAAACAACTGGGCACCTGGCCCAGCTGCGAGACTTAATGAGCAAATAGATAGGCGAGAGAAAATTAGTCAAAATAGACAGCTCGAACAGTGCCTTCGGCGGTCTGCCAGGCTCCAGCAGAAAAAGATAAGGGGATCTCAAGAAAAATGAAACCAATTCCTGAGTGCATGGAAAAGCTTAGAATTATAGAATCATTGATTTGGAAGAGACCTGTCTCTAAAGGTCCTGAATTGCAATTCACAAATTAGAGTCATAGAATCATAGAATCAAAGAGTTGGAAGAGACCTCATGGGCCATCCAGTCCAACCCCATTCTGCCAAGAAGCAGGAATATTGCATTCAAATCACCCCTGACAGATGGCCATCCCACCCCGACAGATGGCCATCCCGCCTCTGTTTAAAAGCTTCCAAAGAAGGAGCCTCCACCACACTCCGGGGCAGAGAGTTCCACTGCTGAACGGCTCTCACAGTCAGGAAGTTCTTCCTCATGTTCAGATGGAATCTCCTCTCTTGTAGTTTGAAGCCATTGTTCCCTTGCGTCCTAGTCTCCAAGGAAGCAGAAAACAAGCTTGCTCCCTCCTCCCTGTGGCTTCCTCTCACATATTTATACATGGCTATCATATCTCCTCTCAGCCTTCTCTTCTTCAGGCTAAACATGCCCAGCTCTTTAAGCCGCTCCTCATAGGGCTTGTTCTCCAGACCCTTGATCATTTTAGTCGCCCCCATTAACGAACTTGTATTGCTTAACGAGACAATACAAGTTCCAAGTATGGGAAATATAGTCAGATGAAGCGTCGTTGGAATCAAGTGTAGTTCTCGTCCTTTGTTTCATGGAAGATTCTTGTCTAAGTATTTCTTGTTCATGGTTTGGAATCTATGAATGCCTACTCATACCTTGGATTAATGTTTCCTGTTTTCCTGAATTATCTTAGAGAAGTGTGGACTTTGTTTTTATGGACTTTACTAAACTTTACTCTGGACTATTTTTGCTCCTGCTTATGTTCTTACTTAATTGGATTTACTTATTTCTTTAAAGTGCTTTTTTACTTGGTAGTTTTTAATTATCTTCAATAAAAGGTGTGGTGTTTATCATCAGAAGGCTTTTCCTATTCCTGGAGTGCAACACAAACTTGGGACATGCTTTCTCTCCCCGTTGTTTAGTTCCGCCTGCGGCAATGTGGCCTCTCTCATCCCATCTATTTGGTGGAAGATGCCGGCTCCGTGGAGCACCTCAGTTTGCCTGAGAAGACCCTGCAGCAGGCGGTGATCAACACCCAGGTAGGGATGCGCGAGAAAGGTCACTCGCCGGTTCAGGCTGCTCTTCTCTCCTTCTGAGGCTAGTTGAAATATTATTATTATTATTATTAATTAATAATAATAATAATAATAATAATAATAATAATAATAATATGGAGGGAAAGGCCTCTTTCCATCTACTGGGATCAAGGCGTGATGGAGGAGTTCCTGGCTGCTCTTCTCTCCTTCTGAGACCAAAACAATGGCAGTTGTAATATAGACTCAGAAGGGAGCCCCAGAGGCCATCCAGACTTAACCCCATTCCATCATGCAGGAAGACACCACCAAAGCCCTCCCAACAGATGGTCATCCAGTCTCATAGACTCGAAAGAGACCCCCAAGAGCCATCTAGTCCATCTCCCTTTTGCCACAAAGGAAGACACAATTAAAGCCCTCCCAACAGGTCACCCAGTCTTACAGACTCAAAACAGACCCCCAAGGGCCATCCAGTCCTTCTCCCTTCTGCCATAAAGGGAGACACCACCAAAGCCCTCCCAACAGATGGTCATCCAGTCTCATAGATTCGAAAGAAACCCTCAAGGACCATCTAGTCCATCTCCCTTCTGCCACAAAGGAAGACACAATGAAAGCCCTCCTGACAGATGGTCATCCAGTCTCATAGACTCGAAAGAGGGCCATCCAGTCCATCTCCCTTTTTCCATAAAGGGAGACACCATCAAAGCCCTCCTAATAGACTAAAAGCCATAGTGTGGTTGTGGAGGGATTACCAATCTTCTGACCGCTCCACCCGTCTTCAAATTTCACCTGAAGACAGCACTTGGCTTGGTGAGCTAATGGCTAAACAACCTGGCCTAAAGAAATGGGGCATCACTATTAGGAGGGTAGTTGTGGACCCTCACATTCGCCCCTTGTTTGATCCTGGGGCTTTGTTCCACCATACTCCACCTGGCCCCCAGGCGAACTCCACAACTAGCTCACCAGTTACGGCCCCCCCTCCTGGTTCGTATAATTTTGAGACCCCATCTGCCCCGGTCGCCTCCACTCAGCCAGTCACACTTCTCCGCTCGAGAACGCTCCCTTTATTCAGCCCACTTAGCTCCCTTGATACCTCTCTATCCACCTCAACATCAGAGTCATCCCTACCAAATGCCCAAGGGAGATTATTCCCCAGCCCAACTTCCTCCCCTGAGAGCTGACTAGATTCTGGTCGGGCGGGGGGGGGGAAGGTTCCAGAGAAAGGGGGTGCTATCCGAGTTGTGTGGGGAAGGAGATTTGCGGATCACAAACATCCCAGGGAGAAGCGCAACAGAGTCCTTGCGACCCTGGAAAAGGTGGGTAGTGGTAGGCTCCTTGGCAGCCCCCTTGGTCTCAAGGTCCTGTTGATTAATGCCAGATCCGTTAATGGTAAGATCGCGGCCATCCAGGACTTGATCCTGGATGAGAGGGCGGATCTGGCATGCATTACCGAGACCTGGTTGGATGAGGTGGGGGGTGTAAACCTTTCCCAGCTGTGTCCTCCAGGTTTTGGAGTGCATCAACAGGCCAGACAAGGGGGGCGGGGAGGAGGGGTCGCAGTGGTCTTCCGGCAATCCATCGCCGTGACCAGATGCGTTGTCCCGCAAGCTTCTGGGTTTGAGTGCGTCCACTTGAAGGTGGGGAGCCGTGACAGTGTGGGGTTCCTGCTGGTGTATCGTCCACCCCGAGATCCAGCAGCTTCCCTGTCTGAGTTAGCGGAGGTGGTCTCTAATTCGGCCTTGGTCTCCCAGCGCCTGGTGGTGCTGGGAGACTTTAACATTCATGCCGAGACCACCTTATCTGGCGCAGCTCAGGACTTTATGGCCACCATGACGGCCATAGGACTGTCACAGATAATATCCGGCCCCACGCATCAAGCTGGGCACACTCTCGACCTTGTCTTTGTGGCGGACGACGAATTGATCAGAGTGGAAGATCAAAACATCCTTCCAGTGTCATGGTCTGACCATCATCTGATCACATTTAGACTTACTGCGACCCTAAACCTCCGCAGGGGTGGAGGACAAATTAAGATGGTCCGCCCTAGGAGACTGATGGATCCGGATGGATTCCTGAGGAATCTTAGGGTTCTTCCTGCCTTGGAGCCTGGCGATTCTATCGACGCCTTGGTAACTCTCTATAACGGGGAGATGGCCAGGGCGTTAGATATGATTGCACCCGAACGCCCCATCTCGTTGCGTCGTGACAGGCCATCCCCTTGGTTCACCGAGGAGCTGGCTGTGATGAAGCATACGAGAAGGGGGCTAGAGCGCAAATGGAGGAAATCTCGAGATGTGTCTGATCGAACACGGGCTAGAGCCTCTCTTAAGGCATACTCCGTGGCCATACGGGCGGCCAGGAAGTCATTCACGACCGCTCGTATAGCATCTGCAGCAAATAGATCATCGGAGCTGTTTCGGGTCGTGGGAGAACTCCTCCACCCACCTGCGGTGGAGGAGGTCCCTGACGACCCCGCAGCTCGGTGTCGCGATTTCGCACACCATTTTGCAGATAAAGTCGCCCAGATACGTCTCGAGCTCGACTCCAATTCCATCGCAGTGCCAGGAGAGGTGACGGAGGCACCTGCTTGTCCAATTTTGTGGGATTCTTTTAGGCTTGTTCTTCCTGAAACCGTGGAGGAGATTATTGGGGCTGTGAGAGCGACCACCTCATCTCTGGACCCATGCCCATCTTGGCTCATTAAATCAGCCAGAGGGGGGTTGCTTGACTGGTTTGTACCGATTATCAATGCATCGTTGGAGCAAGGAATTTTTCCATCTAATTTGAAGCAGGCCGTGGTTCGCCCACTTATCAAAAAAGCTTCCCTTGACTCCACGGTGCTGAATAATTACAGGCCGATCTCCAACCTCCCCTTTTTGGGTAAGGTGCTGGAGAGGGTGGTCGCCTCTCAGCTTCAGGGTTTCTTAGACGATACCAACTACCTAGATCAGTCACAGTCTGGTTTCAGGCCTGGTCATGGCACCGAGACAGCCTTGGTCGCCTTGGTGGATGACCTCCGCAGAGAGCTGGACAGGGGGAGTGTGACCCTGCTGGTTCTCTTGGACATCTCAGCGGCTTTCGATACCATCGATCATGGTATCCTTCTGGGTCGTCTCTCCGGGATGGGCCTTGGGGGCACGGTTTTGTCGTGGCTCCAGTCCTTCCTGGAGGGACGAACTCAGATGGTGAAGCTGGGAGACGCCTGCTCGGACCCCTGGCCTTTGACCTGTGGGGTCCCGCAAGGCTCTATTCTGTCTCCCATGCTTTTTAACATCTACATGAAACCGCTGGGAGAGGTCATCCGGAGTTTTGGAGTTGGGTGCCATCTCTACGCGGATGACACACAACTCTACTACTCTTTTCCACCTAATTCCAAGGAGGCTTCTCAGGTGCTAGACGAGTGCCTGGCCGCTGTGTCGATCTGGATGAGGAAGAACAAGCTGAAGATCAATCCCGACAAGACAGAGGTCCTCCTGGTCGATCGTAAACCGGATCGGGGTATAGGGTGGTCACCTGTGTTGGACGGGGTTACACTCCCCCTAAAGCCACAGGTCCGCAGTTTGGGCGTCCTCTTGGATTCTTCGCTTACACTTGAGGCTCAGGTGTCGGCGGTATCCGGGAGGGCCTTTGCGCAACTGAGACTTGTGCGCCAACTGTGACCATACCTCGTGAAGGCTGATCTGGCCGGGGTGGTCCATGCCTTGGTCACCTCTAGAATGGATTACTGCAATGCGCTCTACGTGGGGCTGCCCTTGAAGACGGCTCGGAAACTTCAATTGGTCCAGCGGGCAGCAGCCAGGATGCTAACCGGGGCTCATTATCAAGAGAGGTCTACCCCTCTGTTTAAGGAGCTCCACTGGCTGCCATTTATTTTCCGAGCCCAGTTCAAGGTGCAGGTGCTTACCTACAAAGCCCTAAACGGTTTGGGACCACCCTACCTGCGTGACCGCATCACCATCTACTAACCCACACGCTCGCTTCGGTCATCTGGAGAGGCCCTGCTCGTGATCCCACCCACGTCGCAAGCGCGCTTGGTGGGGACACGGGACAGGGCCTTTTCTGTGGCGGCCCCCCGACTTTGGAACGCCCTCCCAAAAGATCTCAGACAGGCCCCTACTCTAGCCGTTTTCAGAAGGAATTTAAAAACTTGGCTGTTCCGTTGTGCCTTCTCAGACTAGGAATCCCCACCCCAAGTCCTAGTAGCACCTTAGCATAACTAATTGTCGCTGCACACTGCACTTTTAATCCCACGTGCCTCCTGCCATTTCAGCACTTTTAACCCTTGTACCCCAGTGCGCCGGCCGAACCAGTTTTAATAATGTCTTGATGTACTGCTATTGTTGTTATTTTGCTTATTGTTTGATTTGCTTTGTTATTGTGGTGTTATGCTATTTTGTTTATTGCTGATTTGCTTGCTATTGTGATGTTATGCTCTCTATTGCAGGGGTCCCCAAACTACGGCCCGCGGGCCGTATGCGGCCCGCCGAGGGCATTTCTCCGGCCCGCGCGGCATGGCCTGGCCTGGCCACGCCCACCCGGCGCCGCTCCGCCAATAGCGGGAACCCTCTGCTCCGGCCACTCTGCTCTTCGGAAGGCAGGCTCGGCCCGGGGAAGGGACAGGCGGCGCTGCACCGAAGCCGCGCCACCTGCCCCTTCCCCCCGCCTTCCCCTGGCTTCAGGAAGCCAGGGGAAGGCGGGGGGGAGGGGCAGGCGGCGCGGCTTCGGTGCAGCGCCGCCCGTCTCTTCCCCGGGCCGAGCCTGCCTTCCTCTGGCTTCCTGAAGCCAGGGGAAGGCGGGGGGGAGGGGGAGGGAAGCGGCAGGCGGCGCGGCTTTGGTGCAGCGCCGCCTGTCCCTTCCCCCGGCCGAGCCTGCCTTCCCCTGGCTTCCTGAAGCCAGAGGAAGGCAGGCTCGGCCCGGGGAGGAGACAGGCGGCGCTGCACCGAAGCCGCGCCGCCTGCCCCTCCCCCCCGCCTTCCCCTGGCTTCCTGAAGCCAGGGAAAGGGGGGGCAAAGGGACAGGCGGCGCGGCTTCGGTGCAGCGCCGCCTGTCTCCTCCCCGGGCCGAGCCTGCCTTCCTCTGGCTTCAGGAAGGCGGGAGGGGGGGAGGGAAGCGGCAGGCGGCGCGGCTTCGGTGCACCGCCGCCTGTCCCTTCCCGGGGCCGAGCCTACCTTCCTCTGGCTTCCTGAAGCCGGGGAAGGGGCAGGCGGCACGGCTTCGGTGCAGCGCCGCCTGTCCCTTCCCCGGGCTTCAGGAAGCCAGGGGAAGGCAGGCTCGGCCCGGGGAAGGGACAGGCGGCGCTGCACCGAAGCCGCACTGCCTGCCCTTTCCCCCGCCTTCCCCTTACCTACCTCGCGCAGCCCCTTGTGCGAGCCAGACGCTCGCACTAGCCATCCCCTGCCATGCGTTGCTGTGGCCCACATGGCTGTTCTGTGTGGGAGGTTTGGCCCAATTCTATCGTTGGTGGGGTTCAGAATGCTCTGTGATTGTAGGTGAACTACAAATCCCAGCATCTACAAATGCCAAGATTCCATTTTCCCCAAACCCCACCAGTGTTCACATTTTGACATATTGAGTGTTCTTAGAGTTTGGTCCAGATCCATCATTGTTTGAGTGCACAGTGATCTTTGGATGTAGGTGAACTACAATGCCAAAACCAAAGGACACTGTTCACCAAGCCCTACTAGTATTTTCTGTTGGTCATGGGAGAACTGTGTGTCAAATTTGGTTCAATTCCATCCTTGGTGAGGTTCACAATGCTCTTTGATTGTAGGTGACATATAAATCTCAGCAACTACAACTCCCAAATGACAAAATCATTTTTTTTAGTGAAGGACATACATTGGGTTGTTAGGTGTCCAGTGGATTTTGAGTCCTGTTAATCCCACAAACAAACGTTACATTTTATTTATATCGATTTATTTCCTATATTTATGTTTTTGTGATTAATCACTATGCTTTATGTTCAGATTGTAACAAAAAAAATACATCCTGCATATCAGATATTTACATTACGATTCATAACAGTAGCAAAATAAGACATGTGCAGTGTGCATAGGAATTTGGTCACTTTAATATATATATATATATATATATATATATATATTCCGGCCCTCCAATGGTCTGAGGGACAGTAATCTGGCCCCCTGTTTAAAAAGTTTGGGGACCCCTGCTCTATTGTATTGTTGTTTTGAGGCTTCGGCCTGTGTAAGCCGCATCGAGTCCTTCGGGAGATGCTAGCGGGGTACAAATAAAGTTAATAATAATAATAATAATAATAATAGATGGCCATCCAGTTTCATAGACTCAAAAGATACCCCCAAGAGCCATCCAATCCATCCCCCTTCTGCCATAAAGGGAGACACCATCAGAGCCCTCCCAACAGATGGTCACCCAGTCGCATAGACTTGAAAGAGATCCCCAAGGGCCACCCAGTCTATCCCTGTTCTGCCATAAAGGGAGACACCTTCAAAGCCCTCCCAACAGATGGTCACCCTGTCTCATAGACTCGAAAGAGATCCCCAAGGGCCACCCAGTCTATCCCCGTTCTGCCACAAAGGGAGACACCTTCGAAACCAGTCTCATAGACTCAAAAGAGACCCCCAAGGGCCATCCAGTCCATCCCCCTTCTTCCATAAAGGGAGACACCTTCAAAGCCCTCCCAACAGATGGCCATCCAGTCTCATAGACTCAAAACAGATCCCCAAGGGCCACCCAGTCCATCCCCCTTCTTCCATAAAGGGAGACACCATCAAATCCCTTCCAACAGATGGCCATCCAGTCTCATAGACTCAAAAGAGACCCCCAAGGGCCATCCAGTCCATCCCCCTTCTGCCACAAATGGAGAAACCATTTCTGCTTGCTCCATCTCTAGTGTTACCCCCATGATGCACTTTCCCCCGTCCTGAACTGAAAGCCCACCCTACTGTTTATCCTTTTTGGGTACCCCTCAATTATTTATTTTCTTTCCTACCTCATCCAGGGTTTTATCATTTTACCTCCTCCATTTGCCCTGCCCATTCTGTTCGATTTTATATTGTGTTAATTTGTTTTATTTATTTTATTTGGCTACTGTACGTCGGACCCTGTAAATAAAAATGAGGTAGAAAGCAAGATCTTGGCTTTAGATTGCGGCATGGAGGGGGGGAGGAGTTCCATGAGCCGAGGGGCCCCCATAGAGGTCGTGGTGGGAAGGAGGAGATGCGGGAAAAGGAGACCTCGAATTCGGCTTAATTCGGACCGCTTATCCATATTAACAACCCCCAACCGGTCTCCTAAGGTAAACTGGTGTAACCAGGTGAGCGGGCCCTCTGGCTTGAAGGTGGTGTTGTTGAACGCCAGATCTGTCAATGGAAAAACGACTTGGATCCAGGATTTAATCCTGGAGGAGCGGGCAGATCTGGCGTGCATCACGGAGACCTGGCTGGATGAAGCGGGGGGCGTAAACCTCTCCCAGCTTTGTCCTCCAGGTTTCTCCGTGCAACACCAACCAAGAGCCGGAGGACGGGGAGGCGGGGTCGCAGTGGTCTACAGAGATTCCATCCATCTGACCAGGAGTCCCATCTCGCAGACCACAAATTTCGAATGCGTCCACCTGAGGGTGGGTGACCGGGACAGAATAGGGATTCTTGTAGTGTACCGTCCACCTCGCTGCACTACAGTCTCCCTGCCTGAGCTAGCGGGGGTGGTCTCGAGCCTGGTGGTGGAGTCCCAACGGCTTCTTGTGCTGGGGGACTTCAACATCCATGCCGAGGCGACCCTCACAGGAGCGGCTCAGGACTTCATGTCTGCCATGGCAACCATGGGGCTGTCCCAGCAAATAACTGGCCCCACCCACTGTGCTGGACACACATTGGACTTGGTTTTCTGCCAGGGATGGGAGCAGGGTGGCGGTGTGGAGGAGTTGTCTATCTCTCCGTTGCCATGGACCGACCACTTCCTGATCAGATTCAGGCTCACTGCGCCCCCTAACCTCCGCAAGGGTGGAGGACCCATTAAGATGGTCCGCCCCAGGAGGCTTATGGATCCGAATGGATTCCTGACGGCTCTTGGGGATTTTCCCGCCACCTCGGTAGGTGACCATGTCGAGGCCTTGGTCGCTCTCTGGAATGGGGAGATGACCAGGGCAATTGACAGGATCGCTCCGGAACGTCCCCTCTCAAGTAACCGAGCTATACCGGCTCCTTGGTTCACTGAGGAGCTGGCAGCGATGAAGCGAAGGAAGAGGGAACTAGAGAGCGTGTGGCGCTCGGACCCAAGCGAGCCAAATCGAGCACGGTTTGTGTCCTTCTTAAGGGCATATGCCGCGGCAATAAAAGCCGCAAAGAAAACTTTCTTTGCGGCTACTATTGCGTCTGCAAAAAACCGTCCGGCGGAGTTGTTTCGGATTGTCAGAGGTCTTTTAACTCCCCCTACCTCAGGTGGGAGCCCTGACAATTCGGCCACGCGCTGTGAAGCATTTGCTCGGTTCTTTGCAGACAAAGTCGCTTTGATCCGTTCTGGGCTGGACGCCACATTAAATGCAGTCTCTGTGGATGTGACACAAGCACCTGCTTGTCCTATTTTGATGGATTCTTTTCAGTTTGTGAAACCCGAGGATGTGGACAAGATACTTGGAGGAATGAGGCCTACCACGTCCATCCTAGACCCCTGCCCATCCTGGCTTCTGAAAGAGGCCAGAGGGGGATTGGCTGAGTGGGTAACGGTGGTGGTTAATGCCTCCCTTCGGGAAGGCACGATTCCAGCGAGCCTAAAACAGGCTATTATAAAGCCGCTGTTGAAGAAACCATCACTAGACCCCACTAAATTTGACAACTTTCGGCCTGTTTCCAATCTTCCCTTCTTGGGCAAAGTCATGGAAAGCGTGGTGGCCTCACAACTCCAGGTATTCTTGAGAGACACGGATTATCTGGATCCGGCACAGTCTGGCTTCAGACCGGGACATGGTACTGAGACGGTCTTGGTCGCCTTAGTGGATGATCTCCGCCGGGAGCTAGACAGGGGGAGTGTGTCCCTGTTGGTGCTTCTGGACCTCTCAGCGGCCTTCGATACCGTCGACCACGGTATTCTTCTGGGACGCCTTGCAGAGATGGGCCTTGGGGGCACCGCTTTGCGGTGGCTCCAGTCATTTCTGGAGGGTCGTACCCAGAAGGTGTTATTGGGGGACTCCTGTTCAACACCACAGCCTTTGACCTGTGGTGTTCCTCAGGGCTCCATACTGTCCCCCATGCTGTTTAACATCTACATGAAGCCGCTGGGTGAGATCATCCGGAGTTTCGGGGTGCGGTGTCACCTGTACGCAGATGACGTCCAACTCTGTCACTCCTTCCCACCTGCTACTAAGGAGGCTGTCGAAGTCCTGAACCGGTGCCTGGCCGCTGTGACGGTCTGGATGAGGGCGAACAAACTGAAATTAAATCCAGACAAGACAGAGGTACTCCTGGTCAGTCGTAAGGCCGAACAGGGTATAGGGTTACAGCCTGTGCTGGATGGGGTCGCACTCCCCTTGAAGGCGCAGGTTCGCAGCTTGGGTGTGACCCTGGACTCATCGCTGAGCCTGGATCCCCAGGTTTCAGCGGTGACCAGGGGAGCATTTGCACAGCTTCGGCTCGTGCGCCAGCTGCGCCCGTATCTTGGGAAGTCTGACTTGGCCACAGTGGTACACGCTTTGGTCACATCCCGCCTCGACTACTGCAACGCTCTCTACGTGGGGCTGCCCTTGAAGACGGCCCGGAAGCTCCAGCTAGTCCAGCGCGCGGCAGCCATGTTGTTAACTGGAGCGGGACGCAGGGAGCGCACAACGCCCTTGCTGTCCCAGCTCCACTGGCTGCCGATCAGCTACCGGGCCCAATTCAAGGTGCTGGTGCTAACCTACAAAGCCCTAAACGGTTCCGGCCCAAGATACCTTGAGTACCGCATCTCGGCCTACGAGCCCACGAGGACCTTGAGATCATCCGGGGAGGCCCTTCTCTCGGTCCCGCCGGCCTCACAAGCACGCTTGGCGGGGACTAGAGAGCGGGCCTTCTCGGTGGTGGCCCCCCGGCTGTGGAACTCCCTCCCCGCTGAAATTAGACAGGCGCCCTCCCTCATGGCCTTCCGTAAGGGCCTAAAAACCTGGCTCTTCGAAAAGGCCTTCAATTAAGTGCTATGATTTAGAATGACCACCGGAATGGACTAGGACTACGAGACTGATTATGACCCAAACAGGACGAAGCGGATTTTTAGCTTAATTATCTGTGTGTTAGTAAGATGTATGTTATACCCTGAATTTATTGTAACTGTTGTCTTTATGTTCTATGTTCTGTACACCGCCACGAGTCGCCTTCGGGCTGAGAGTGGCGGTTAACAAGTGCAAATAATAAATAAATAAATAAATATTTTATTTTGATATAATTTTTTGTTATCTGAATTCTGTATTTTATTTTGTTGTATTGTATCTTTGGCCTCATGTAAGCCGCCCCGAGTCCCCTTTGGGGAGATGGTGGTGAGGTATAAATAAAGATTATTATTATTATTATTATTATTATTATTATTATTATTATTATTAGCTGTCCCCTGCCACGAGTTGCTGTGGCCCAGTCTGGTGATCTGGAAAATAAAGTAATGAGAAAATGTTAGTTTCTAATATATGTAATTTCTTGATGCTTGTGAGTAAACAGTATTTAATTATGTTTTCTTGCCCTTGTGAAGGGAGTTGGATTGGATGGCCTTAAGTATTTTCTGTTGCTCATGGGGGTTCTGTGTGGGAAGTTTGCCCCAATTCTATCATTTGTGGGGTTCAGAATGCTCTTTGATTGTAGGTGAACTATAAATCCCAGTAAATACAACTCCCAAATGTCAAGGTTAATCCCCATCAAACCCTTCTAGTGTTTTCTATTGGTCATGGGAGTTCTGTGTGCCACTTTGGTTCAATTCCACATTCGTGGGGTTCAGAATGCTCTTTGATTGTAGGTGAACTATACATCCCCGCAACGACAACTCCCAAATGACAAGGTCTATTTTCCCCAAACTCCATTTGGGGGAAATAGACCTTGGAATATTCGTGCCAAGTTTGGTCCAGATCCATCATTGTTTGAGTCCACCATGCTCTCTGGATGTAGGTGTTCTACAACTCCCAAACTCAAGGTCAATGGCCACCAAACCCTTCTAGTGTTTTCGGTTGGTCATGGGAGTCCTGTGTGCCACGTTTGGTTCAGTTCCATCATTGGTGGAATTCAGAATGCTCTTTGATTGTAGGTGAACTATAAATCCCAGCAACTACAACTCCCAAATGACAAAATCAATGTTTTGGAATGATGGTCACTCATTGGGTTGTTAGGCGTATTCTGTCCAAATTTGGTGTCAATTTGTCCAGTGGTTTTTGAGTTCTGTTAATCCCACAAACGAACATTATATTTTTTATTTATATAGATTATTATTATTATTCTTATTGACAGAAAAGCACAGTATGTCACAGCAAACGGGATCTATATGCTGGATTTCGTATCACAAAATCACAAGTTGAACACTTCCCAAGCGTCTAGGACTATTATTATTATTATTATTATTATTACTATTATGTGAGGCAAAGGGGGAAATTTTGTGGCATGAAGCAGCCAAGTCTCCTTCCCTTTCTGACGGCGACCCTCTTCTCCAGGTGGTGGACGGCTTCTTTGTCAAACGTACCCGTGACATCCGCGAATCCGCGGCCTACCTGACCGTCATGACGCGTCACCTGGCCAGGTTGTATGGGGTGAGTTTGGAGCTCTGCGGGGACCCTCTCCCATGGAGAGCACAGGGATGGGCAGCTTTGGATGGAAAGAAACCATATCATTCCTCTTCGGAGGACCATGCCCACTCTCACAGGAGAGAAGAAATAAACCAATCCGTTTTGTCTGCTCCAAAATGTCCTCTTGGTCTCTGCTTCTTAAACTGTGGGTCCCGACGCCAAATGGGGTCCCCTTTCCCTCAGTGTTGGGATCATGGAGAAAAGGGTTTCTGAGCATCACCTATTTCTACAAATCTGTGACCAACAGCTTGCAGAAGATGTTTCACAAATCTTTCAAATGCTGGTTTATCAGAAACAATCAGGGACATCTAATCACCTCTCAACAAAAGTTTGCTCTAGGCACTGTTAGGCTATTATATGATAATCAAGGTGGTCAGTTGAAACATTCACACCTCGCTCCAGCAGACAAGAGTTCTTTGTCCCACCCTGGTCATTCCACAGATATGTAAAGCCTTTTTCCTAGTACCAACAGACCTCACAACCTCTGAGGATGCTTGCCATAGATGCAAGTGAAACGTCAGGAGAGAATGCCTCTAGACCATGGCCATATAACCCGAAAAAACCTACAACAACCCAGTGATTCCGGCCATGAAAGCCTTCGACAATACATTATCAGTAAATGTTTGATTTTTATACCTATTCTATATACCGCATATATTCGAGTATAAACTGAGTTTTTCAGCCCTTTCTTAAGGCTGTAAAAGCCCCACTCGGCTTACACTTGAGTCAAATTTATTTATTATTTTACTCTATTTATTATTAATATTATTACATTTATTATTTTACTCTATTATTATTATACTTACTATTTTATGCTATTATTGTTATCATTACTTTTATTATTATACTCTATTTACTGTTATTATTGCATTTATTATTTTACTCTATTATTACACTTATTATTTTACTCTAGTATCATTATTATATTTTATTTATTTATTTACTTACGGCATTTGTAGCCCGCCTTATGGAGACTCAAGGCAGCTCGCAGTTTATTATTTTACTCTATTTATTATTATTACATTTATAATTTTATTTTATTATTCTTATTATTTATTTATTTATTTATTTATTTGACTTGTATACCGCTATTCCCAGTTTGGCTTGGAGCGGTTTACAGAAACAAATTAAAACAATACAATTAGCTTTAAAAATAACCATAACAATAACAATAAGCAGCAAGAACAGGCAACAATTATTACATTTGTTATTTTACTCTGTTATTATTACATTTATTATTTTGCTCTGTTACTATTACTTTTGTTATTTTACTCTATTATTACACTTATTTTACTCTGTTATTATTATGGCATGTATTATTTTACTCTATTGTTATCATATTTATTATCTTACTCTATTATTATTATTACATTTTTATTTTATTTTATTCTATTATTAATATTACATTTATTATTTTACTCTAGTATTGTTATTATATTTTATTTATGTATTTACGGCATTTGTAGCCCACCTTATGGAGATTCAAGGCAGCTCACAGTTTATTGTTTTACTCTATTTATTATTTTATTTTATTATTGTTATTATTACATTTGTTATTTTACCCTGTTATTATTACATTTACATTTTTGCTCTGTTATTCTTACTTTTATTATTTTACTCTATTATTACACTTACTTTATTATTATTATTGCATGTATTATTTTACTCTATTGTTATTATATTTGTTATCTTACTTTGTTATTATTACATTTTTATTTTATTTTATTCTATTATTAATATTACATTTATTATTTTACTCTAGTATTGTTATTATATTTTATTTATGTATTTACGGCATTTGTAGCCCATCTTATGGAGACTCAAGGCAGCTCACAGTTTATTGTTTTACTCTATTTATTATTATTACATTTATTATATTATTTTATTATTGTTATTATTACATTTGTTATTTTATTCTATTATTATTATTTTATTATTTTACTCTATTATTACACTTATTTTACTCTATTATTATTATTGCATGTGTTATTTTACTGTATTATTATTACATTTATTATTTTACTCTATTATTGCACTTATTTTACTCTATCATTACTATTGCATGTATTATTTTACTGTATTGTTATTATATTTATTATCGTACTCTATTATTATTACATTTATTATTTTACTCTATTATTGCACTTATTTTACTCTATTATTATTGCATATATTATTTTACTGTATTGTCATATTTATTATCTTACTCTATTATTATTAACTTTATTATTTTACTCTATTATTACATTTATTTTACGCTATTATTATTATTACATTATTTTACTGTATTATTATATTTATTATTTTACTCTATTATTATTATTATTATTACTTTTATTATTTTACTCTATTGTTATACTTATTTTACTCTATTATTATTGCATGTATTATTTTACTGTATTGTTATTATATTTATTATCTCACTCTATTATTATTGGGAGCCCCCAATAATAATAATAATAATATAATAATGTACTAGTAGCAGTAGTAATAGTAGTAATAGTAGTAGGAGCCCCCGGTGGCGCAGTGGGTTAAAGCACTGAGCTGCTGAGCTTGTTGATCGAAAGGTCGCAGGTTCGATTCCGGGGAGCGGCGTGAGCTTCCGCTGTCAGCCCTAGCTTCTGCCAACCTAGCAGTTTGAAAACATGCAAATGTGAGTAGATCAATAGGTACCGCTGCGGTGGGAAGGTAACGGCGCTCCATGCAGTCATGCCGGCCACATGACCTTGGAGGTGTCTACGGACAACGCTGGCTCTTCGGCTTAGAAATGGAGATGAGCACCACACCCCAGAGTCAGACATGACCTTTACCTTTACCTATTAATATGATATTTATTATTTTATTCTATTATTATTATTATTACATACATTATTTTACTCTATAATAATAATTATTATTACTTCTATTATTTATAATTATTTATCTCTTATAATTATTATTATAAAGAAAATGATCCGCCTCGGAGGATTTTAAACAAAGGCTGGCCATCTATTGGGGATGCTTTGATTGTGCTTTTCCTGCATGGCAGGGGATAAGATTAGATGGCGCATGTGGTCTCCTCCAACTCTTATGATTCGCCTTTTCCCGTCTTCCCCCTTTCCACGTTGCAGATGGGGATTATAGAGCAAGTAGCCCAAAACTCCTGGAGGTTGCCAGGTTTGCCCAAGGCTTCTTTAAGTGACTTTATCAGTGCTTTCCTTTCTGTTTTTGTTCCCTGCCTGCAGGCCCGGACTCTCCTGAGCTGCACCAAGGAAGAACTGGAGCGGGCGCATCCTCCGCAGTTGAACCGTGGCTCTTGCCGTCTTCTGACCTTTGCCGAGTTCAACGAAAGCGCCGTGAAGAACAAGGTGTGGAAGCCATGCCTCTCGAACCAGTGTCGGGGCGCATATACAGGCAGCCCCCAAGTTACAAACAAGATAGTTTCTGTAAAGTTGAATTTGTACATAAGCCGGAACAGGGCCAATCGTAGAATCTTAGAGTTGGAAGAGACCTCAAGGGCTATCCAGTCCAACCCCATTCTGCCTAGAAGCAGGAAAATTGCATTCAAAGCACCCCCAACAGATGGCCATCCAGCCTCTGTTTCAAAGCTTCCAAAGAAGGAGCCTCTACCACACTCCGGGGCAGAGAGTTCCACTGCTGAACGGCTCTCACAGTCAGGAAGTTCTCCCTCATGTTCAGATGGAATCTCCTCTCTTGTAGTTTGAAGCCATTCTTCCATTGCGTCCCAGTCTCCAAGGAAGCAGAAAACAAGCTTGCTCCCTCCTCCCTGTGGCTTCCTCTCACATATTTATACATGGCTATCATATCTCCTCTCAGCCTTCTCTTCTTCAGCATAAACATGCCCAGCTCCTTAAGCCGCTCCTCATAGAGCTTGTTCTCCAGACCCTTGATCATTTGAGTCCCCCTCCTCTGGACACATTCCAGCTTGTCAATATCTTTCTTCAATTGTGGTGCCCAGAATTGGACACAATATTCCAGGTGTGGTCTAACCAAAGCAGAACAGAGCATGGGGAGCATGACTTCCCTGGATCTAGACACTACAGAGACCAAAATCCCATTGGCTTTTTTGCCGCCACATCACATTGTTGGCTCATGTTTAACTTGTTGTCCACGAGGACTCCAAGATCTTTTTCACACGTACTGCTCTCGAGCCAGGCATTGTCCCTCATTCTGTATCTTTCCATTTTTCCTGCCAAAGTGGAGTATCTTGCATTTGTCACTGTTGAACTTCATTTTGTTAGTTTTGGCCCATCTCTCTAATCTGTCAAGAGGGTAATCTTGTCAGCACCAATTGTGTTTAAGTGCAGGCCAAGGTCTTTAGGCACTGCACCCAGTGTGCCAATGACCACTGGAACCACCTTGACTGCTTTGTGCCAGAGTCTTTGCAGTTCAACCTTTAAATCCTCATATCATGTCAGCTTTTCCGTTGTTTCTCTTCAATCCTGCTGTCACTTGGGATTGCGACATCGACGATCCATACTTTGTTTTTTAACACAATCATGAGGTCAAGAGTGTTGTGCTCCAAAACTGTGTCTGTCTGAATCCGGAAGTCCCAGAAGAGTTTGGTGTGTTCATTCTCTGTAACTTTTTCCAGCTTGTGATCCCACCAGTTCTTTGTTGCAGGCAGATGGTCTTTGTGGCACAAGTTCCACTGAACCATCTGAGCAATGGTGTTGTGCCTCTGCTTGTAGTCTGTCTGCACAATCTTCTTGCAGCAGCTCAGAATGTCATCTATTGTTTCATCTATTTCCTTGCAGAGAATACACTTGGGATCTGTTGTCGACTTTTCAATTCTGGCTTTGATGGCATTTGTTCTAATGGCTTGTTCTTGGGCTGCCATTATTATTATTATTATTATTATTATTATTATTATTATTATTATTGGTAAGATGAAAGAGCGGGCTGTACTGGGACAATTGCAACAATTCCTGGATGACACAGCCGGCCTGGACCCTTTCCAGTCAGGTTTCCACCCTGGCCATGGGACGGAGACAATCCTGGTTGCCATTACAGACAAACTTTGTCGCCAGTTTGATAACGGCGGATCAGCACTATTGGTACTTCTCGACCTTACCGCAGCGTTTGACACCGTTGGCTACAATCTAATGATTCACCGTCTTGCCATGTCCGGAGTTCGCGGTCAGGCCCTTAATTGAGGGCGAACAAACTGAAACTAAATCCAGACAAGACAGAGGTACTCCTGGTCAGTCGCAAGGCCGAACGGGATATAGGGTTACAGCCTGTGCTGGACGGGGTCGCACTCCCCTTGAAGGCGCAGGTTCGCAGCTTGGGTGTGACCCTGGACTCATCGTTGAGCCTGGACCCCCAGGTTTCAGCGGTGACCAGGGGAGCATTTGCACAGCTTAGGCTCGTGCGCCAGCTGCGCCCGTATCTCGGGAAGTCTGACTTGGCCACGGTGGTACACGCTCTTGTCACATCCCGCCTGGATTACTGCAACGCTCTCTACGTGGGGCTGCCCTTGAAGACGGCCCGGAAGCTTCAGCTGGTCCAGCGTGCGGCAGCCATGCTACTAACTGGAGCGGGTAGCAGGGAGCACACAACGCCCTTGTTGTCCCAGCTCCACTGGCTGCCGATTTGCTACCGGACCCAATTCAAGGTGCTGGTCTTGGCCTACAAAGCCCTAAACGGTTCCGGCCCAAAATACCTTTCGGACCGCATCTTGGCCTACGAGCCCACGAGGACCTTGAGATCGTCTGGGGAGGCCCTTCTCTCGATCCCGCCTGCGTCACAGGCACGGCTGGCGGGGACGAGGGAGAGGGCCTTCTCGGTGGTGGCCCCCCGGCTGTGGAACACTCTCCTGGCACACATCAGACAGGCGCCCTCCCTCATGTCCTTTCGAAAAAGCCTTAAGACATGGCTGTTCGAGAGGGCATTTAATTAAGTGCTAAGCAACAACATTACGGTAATGAGAACTGGAATGGTATAAGGAAGATGAGACTGGCTATGATTCTACTAAGAGACGAAGCGGATTTTTATGTAGTTTGTATTTGTCGTATAGTTATATGTTGTTGATACTGGCCTTTGTAACTGTCTTTTTATGTGTACTGTACACCGCCATGAGTCGCCCGTAAGGGCTGAGAATGGCGGTTAATAAGTGCATCAAATAAATAAATAAATAAATAAATAATAATTGGTTCATTTCTCCAAAACTGGAGTCAGCACGTGGAGTACATGGATCAAGTCTCCGATAGATCTCCCCTCCTATGTGGGGTCCCCCAAGGTGCAATTCTCTCTCCTCTCCTCTTCAACATCTACGTTAGACCCCTTGCTAGTTTGGCTCGGAGTTTCAGCCTGGACTGCTACCAATACGCGGACGATACCCAACTCCTTCTGCGCCTGGAGCCTGGAGCAACGTCAATTCCAGACAATTTCACTCGATGTCTGGAAGCTCTGTCAAACTGGCTACCTGCTAGCAGACTGAAGGTGAACCCGGCGAAGACTGAGATTCTCTGGCATGGCCGCCCGGCAGGTCTGACTCCTCCGTTACCCACTTTCGATGGTGCCGCCCTATCTCCATCGACCACTGTTAAGAGCTTAGGTGTCGTCCTGGATTCACAGCTGACAATGGAAGCTCAGGTCGCTGCTGCCAGCAAACAGGCCTTTTTCCATCTACGACAAGCGAGGCAACTGGCACCCTACCTATCTGACGAGGCTCTGGCAACGGTCATCCATGCCACGGTCACGTCTAGGCTGGACTATTGCAACGCCCTGTATGCTGGCCTTCCGATGTCTACGACCTGAAAGCTTCGTATTTATTTATTTATTTATTATTTACTTTGCTTATATACCGCTGTATCTCAAGCCCGAAGGCGACTCACAGCGGTTCACAAACAGTAAAAACAGTAGAAACAGCAGTGGTTCCATACAACATATAACAATTGACTTAACACATTATCCATAAATTAACAATAAGCAATTACAATGCACAGTTATTACAAAAAACAACCGTACCCAATCTTCTCATCATCCAAGCGTAGTCCAGGTTCGTCGTCCATTGTTCCATTCCTATGTTCCATTACCAGATTGCACTAAATTACTCAAACGCCTGCACAAACATCCAGGTCTTCACCTTTTTGCAGAATACCATTAGAGATGGTGCTAGTCTAATGTCCGTAGGAAGGACGTTCCACAGCCGAGGAGCCACCACCGAGAAGGCCCTATCTCTCGTCCCCGCCAGCCGAGCTTGAGAAGCAGGCGGGATCGAAAGCAGGGTCTCCCCAGAAGATCTCAAAGTCCTGGTGGGTTCATAGGCAGAGATGCGGTCAGATAGGTAGCTTGGGCCGGAACCGTTTAGGGCTTTAAAGGCCAACGCCAGCACTTTGAATTCAGCCCGGTAGCAGATCGGTAGCCAGTGGAGTTGGCGCAACAGGGGGGTTGTATGCTCCCTGCGCTCCGCTTCTGTTAAAATCATGGCTGCCGAGCGTTGGACTAGTTGGAGCTTCCGAGCTGTCTTCAAAGGCAACCCCACGTAGAGAGCGTTGCAGTAGTATTGTTCAGAATGCGGCAGCCAAGTTACTCACAAGAACGCCCATGAAATGCCATATAACACCAGTGCTGCAACACTTACATTGGCTTCCAACTGATTACCGTGGTCTACATAAGATGCTAGTTCTGACCTTTAAAACTCTTTACGGCCAGGGTCCATCGTACCTTAGGGACCGCCTCTCCTTCTCCCATCATCGGAGGTCGCAACGACCAGCCCAACGTGACTTACTCCATATACCGGGTCCTAGAGAAGTGCACTTGGAAAGGACCAGGCGCAGATGGGCTTTCTCTATTTCTGCCCCTGCCTTGTGGAATTCCTTGCCGCCCTACATGAGCCATGCGGGACTTAGGACCTTTTACTCTCGCACTTAAGACCTGACTTTTCAGTAGAGCAATTGATCTATATTAATAATTAATTTCTGTATGTATGTATTTTTATCTTTTACAATTTAGCTTGTAAATCGCCTAGAGCATCTCGGATGGAGGGCGATTAATAAGTAATTAAATATTATTATTATTATTATTATTATTATTCCTTGACCTCTGCTCTTTCTCCAGGCCCAGACGGTGAGAGAGGTCTTTGCTCGGCAACTCATGCAGATCAGCGGCATCAGCGGAGAAAAGGCAGCAGCCATATTGGAACGATACCCGACGCCTGCCAGGTGAGGTACAGCAAGAGCAGAATGGAGTATGAGTATATATGTGTGTTTGCATATATAGACGGACAGACAGACAGATAGATCTATATAAATAAAAATGTAATGTTCATTTGTGGTATTCACAGAACTCAAAAACCCCTGGATGAATTGGCACCAAATTTGGACACGATGCACTTAACCACCCAATGTATGTTCTCCACTCAAAAAAATTGATTTTGTTGTTTGGGAGTTGTAGTTGCTGGGATTTATAGTTCACCTACAATCAAAGAGCATTCGGAACCCCACCAACGATGGAATTGAACCAAACTTGGCACACAGTTCTCCCATGACCAACTGAAAATAC